>NC_064815.1:6356656-6392612 GCF_023721935.1 Panthera uncia
CCGGCGGCCGCAGCGGAGCCGCCCGGTCCGCGCCGTCCCGGGACTCGCGCGGGCGAGGCGGGGCGGGGCGGCCGGGCCGGGGCCGCGGAGCCGCCAGGGCCAGTCCCCTTCGCAGCCGGTCCCCGCGCTCGGGTGCGACCCCGGGGCCCGCCTCGGTGCCCTCCGGCGGCGGGGTTGACGCCGGGACGCGGTGCCGCTGGCCGCGGCAGCACGATTTATTGAGCGTTTACAGTATGCCGGGCACTTAACTTGCGCTGCTCCGCGCCGGGGCTGCACAGCGAGGCGAAGCGCCCTGCCCAGAGTCACCCTGCGGGAAGCGCCGGAGTGGGGGGTTCACACCCAGGCACACCGATTCCAGCCCCCACGTCCCGTCCTTGCCTCCCATCCTTGTCTCCACCCCCACTCTCAGGGTTTTAGGACTTGAAGTCTTCCTGGGGTCCGAGTTGGGCTGCAGTAGGTGTGTGGAGCCCCCCACCCCCCGGAACTGGCTGCAGCATGGTATAGCAGTGTCTTGGGAGAGGGTCTTTGGTTTTGGTCATATCCCCAGAAGGGTCCCTGATCCCCAGATGGTCAAGAACTCCTGTATGGCCCTGCACGACCCCAGAAGAGGTCTTAGAGCAGCGAGTATGTGCCAGGGATGGGTTGTCAGGCTGAATGGAAGTGGACTTTTGGAGTGCAGGGCTTGCTGTAAGCAAAAGAAACTTTGAAGTTTGATTGTCGTTGAACACATGATTACAGTCTTTGGAAGCTGTGGTGCTCTCAGCCTTGTTAGAACCAAGACCCCTCCCCTTTGCAGCACACTTTCGCGAAGCCCGCTTTACCTCCCTACCATGAAACTCATCGACAGTGTAACCTACCTGCACACGTAGTTGAACATCACCGTGATGCTCCGATTTAAGTGTAAGGGAGAAATAAAAGAACCATCTATGACACACATTGCCGTTATCGTTTACATCTCGCACACACTGCTGTGCTGGAAGAGAGCTTGTACCGGGTGCTTGCAGCTGCTTCCAGTGAAGATGTTTAGATTGAACAGCAGTAAAAATATCAGGGACGATTTCACACAAGAAAAGGAAAGAGCGAAGCTATAGATGGACCCTGGCATGGACGGGGAAGGGGTGGGGGGTAGACACCTAAGTGTTGGGATAACCTGTTTATGATAGTAAAGGGAGAAAGAGCCTAGGTTGCAGTAAGGATAACATGTCAAGGTAAATTACAGATTCAGCCAACACGCAAATAATATTATATAAGCCCTCCATGGATGCTGTGTTTTCAGTCCACATTGAATGGCACCTTTTGTGTCACAAGCTTTGAGGCACGGTGCTGGATTCCTGCCACTTATCACTGATAACGAATAAAATATTAGATCGAAATTTTTGGATTCAGTGCTGATATCTCATTAGTTAATATGCTCACTATTGTGACCTTGTAACTGTATGTTAGCAGTGTGTGATGTCAGGCTATGGCCACTAATTTCAGACATATTTTATCTCAACTTTTCTCATTTTAGCTACCTTCTCCTAAATCACTGGGGTTTCCCCATAATTCCTTATTAAAAACTTTTCGGTAGTATGTTCTAAAGTAATGCCTGTTTATAGTGATTAATCTGGCTGGACATTTAAAAGACTTTCCGGGCCAGGATGGATCTTCATTATCTGTTGCGTGCATTGTGTGAAGTCAGTCCAGCATCCTGGTCCCCAAATACTAAATGCCAGTGGTGTCCCCCAGTTACTTCTATATCTAAACATGTCTCTTAAGGGACACTAACAACCCCACCCTGAGATCCACTCTAAACAGCAGTCCATGGTCTACTCAGTTATAACAGGAAAGGGGGCAGATTTTAACTGACAACTTTTGTGGGGAAAAAAATTTTTCCCCTATTCTTTCTGAGGCATCTGACGTATCAGAAGGGCAGGCTCTTGGCTAGTAACGCTCTCATTGATTATTCTAGAATCTCAGATGGGAGAGAGGTTCATACCTATATCCCTTTGCTTAAAAACTTGCTTTATTTAATTGTGATTCTTGTTAGAAATGCTGACACTAAACACCTGAATCAGTGAGCAGTGTGAGGTAGGATTTGGGAAGTGACAGTGACAATGTGTAGAATAACTAAAGAGTCTGAGTTAAAGTAAAATATAAATTAGTGTAACCACTTACTAAATAACTTTTTTCTTGCTAATATCCATAATAGAGAATTTAGAAGATGTAGATGGATTCAGAGGTGCAAATTCAAAGGTGTAGAATGTCCTGTAATCACATAGGTCCTAAGTCCTCCGAGTGTGATTTGTTAGAAATTGTCTTTTCGTTTGAAACTGTTCATCTTGTTGCCAGGAGGAAAATGCAACTGAGTCACAAAGTTCAACTCAGAGTCACATATAGCTATAGTGTAACACCGTACATTTCTTCAACTCTTGTTAAATCTGCAAAACCAATTTATTTTTCTTATTGTTGAATGGAGAAGATGCTGTACGATGCATATTGTTCATTGCTTGTTACTTTTGAAAGGTGGAAACAAACATGTAAGTAAAGGCTCTTGTCAGAATAGGATGATAATGTATTTTAAATTGACTAGAGATAGATAAATTGAATACTTACAGATGGGAAAATCCTCCAGATTGAGAGTAATTAACTTTTATTACTTTGAGCAAGCCGTATCATGTTGCAGGGTAAAAAGAGGTCATCCCTCTTTTTTTTTTTCTCACGACTTTTTTTCATCACTACTTAAAAAAAATATATGTACAAAAATGGAACAAATAATATGAATTGCATAGATATTGAAATTTCCACTTTTTAGGTGTAGGGATACATTGTTGAATGGGCAAAAATCATGCCTTTGTAGATGAAAAAGAGTGACTTACTATGCACATATCTTTGGGCTTTATAATTAAGCTATTTCATTATTTTTTAAGATGCATCTCTAAAATGAAATAGTATCTTAAAATTGGCGTGTCATGATTTGCCAACTTTTCTTAGTGGCACGTGAAATAATAGTATGTCTCAGAATTGATGGTGTCTTCCTTCAGTGACATAGGGAATGTGTACAAATTTCAGCACATTGATTAATGTTTAACGCCAAAAAATTTACCCCAAGCATGACTTGCAAAATGAAAGGACACATTTCTAGATACTTCCATCTGAACTAGAATCCTTTACTCAGAAGATTCCTATTTAAAAAAAAAAAAAAAAGTCCCCCCCCCCATGTAATGCAAATGAAAAATCAGTACTTATAAATATAAGAACAACTTTTCTTAAAAATTTTTAAATGTTTATTTTTGAGAGAGAGACAGAGACATAGCATGAGTGGGGGAGGGGCAGAGAGAGAGGGAGACACAGACTCCCAAGCAGGCTCCAGGCTCTGAGCTGTCAGCACAGAGTCCGATGCGGGACTCGAACCCATGAACCATGAGATCGTGACCTGAGCCAAAGTTGGAGGCTCAACCGACTGAGCCACCCAGGTGTCCCCAGAACAAATTTATATAAGATTTTTAGAAAGAAACATGCTGGGTGATTTTTCATGGAGAGCAGATGGTGTGGTTAATGGATTTGCGGTAAAGTTAATCAGACAGTGTAACCCAACAGATATAAGAATATGGTTTTGTTTTGTTTTTGTTTTTTTCCATTTTGGAATGGTCATAAGTACACTCATAATTGACAGTTTCTTCGGATGGGACATCCTTAAAGTGGATTTCAACAGTTCATAGTTATTATTGTCTTAATAAGAAATATTTTTGAAAATATATTTACTACATGTTAGGTACAGCTTTTTTATGCGAGGCTGCACGGTTTCTCTTAGCCAGAAATCCTGTGTAAGGACTTTTTCCATCTGATGTTGAGGGCAGGTTCCATAGGACCGTCAGTCACATGAAGACTGCTTGCCTCTCGCCTCCCCCAGGTGGACCTCACCTATTCTAAGTGTGTTTCTCCAAACCAGCAGCATCCTGGAGCTTGTTTGAAATGCAGACTCTGGGGCCCATCCTAGACCCTACTGAACTGGGATCTTCCTTTTAACAAAATCCTCTTCCAAGTGATGCACATGAATGTGTGGGAAGCGCTGGACCAGATCAGTGGCTCTCACACTTGGGTGTGCATTATAGGAATTGCTATGTTCGTCCACTACTCCCAGGGTTTTCCTGTTCAGTAACTCGGGGCTGGGGCCGGGGCCTTCTCCCCAGGTTCTTAGGTGATGCTGATGCTGATGGGCCAGGGCCATACTATGAGAACCATTAGACGAAGGCATCCTTTTCATTGCCCCTTCCTTTTCTCTCCTTTGTAACTCCTCGCCCCTTTAAATAGCTCTTTTTATGGATTATTATAATTGTAGGCTTCAGACTGGTTGGAGAAAAAGATTACGTTGTCTTTTATAGCTTTTAGTGATGGCCACACTAAAATTGCTTGTCGATATCTAATTTCAGAGAAAATTCTCTTTTTTAATGCTTGTTGGATTTTGACTCTGGCTAATGAGTAGTTCTCTTTCTCTTCTTTCTATGAGTTACCCTTAAAAAAAAAAAAACGGGTAGATACAATCTATTTTATTTATTTATTTATTTATTTATTTATTTATTTTAATGTTTATTTTTAAGAGAGAGTGCGTGTGAGAGAGTCGGGTTGAGGCAGAGAGAGAGAGGGAGACAGAGAATACCAAGCAGGCTTTGCTCTAACAGCATGAGGCTATCAGCTCAGGGCTTGAACTCAAAAACCATGAGATCATGACCTGAGCCAAAAACCGAGTTGAATGCTTAACCGACTGAGCCATCCATGTGCCCCAGGTTACACTTGTAATGCTTTAAAATAATTTTTGTATAGGTAAGATATTCGTGTAGTTCAAAAATTAAAACAGCTTATTTGGAGGAGTCTGGTTTCCAACGCTTGTGATCTAATCTGTCCTCTCTTCCCATAAATAACCTCTTTTATTTGTATCGTTACAGATCTTCCTTTGTGTAGACACAAGCCAATACCAGCAGAGTATACATACCTCCTTCTTTGTATATAAAATATAGCATACCTTGTAAATTATTCAGCCCCTTGCTTTTTGGCCAGTTCACATACCTTTGGGATCTTTCCATATTAACGTGTAGAAAACACTTCATTAATAGCTTCAGAATATTCCAGTGTATGCCTGTGCCATAGTTTCTTGAACTAGCCCCTGTGCATCAACTATTGATGCCTATTTGAGTTTTGTTCAGCCCCTTAACAATCACAATGCCATGGTGAATAAACTTGTACACATTTCATATATGTGAGGTATATCTGTGGGATATCTTTCCAAAGTGAGACTACTGGTTCGTTGAGCAATGCATTGATAATTTTGATAAATTCTGCCCTTCTTTAGGGTTGTACATTTTGAACTCCTGCAAGTAATGCATTTATGGTACCCGTTCCTCCAGGGGCTCTCCAGCAGTGTTTCCCAACCTTTAGATTTTATTATTCTGATACGTGAAATATGATAACACTGTAGTCTTAATGTGCCTTACTTTGATTATGAATAAGGCTGAGCATCTTTTCATATGCTTAAAGGCAATTTCTATTTCCTTTTGTATGAACTACCAGTTCATACCCTTTGTAATTTTTCTTTTGGATTGCCTTTTTCTTACCGGTTTCTAGGAATGTATAAATCAGAGAGATTAGCCCTTTGGGATGTGAGTTGCGCTTTCCCCCAGTTTATTTGTTTTTTAATTTATGTCCATATATTTTGGCATAGAGAAAGGTTAAAAGATTTTTCTTTAAATTTTAGGTAGTTTTTTCTAATCTTTTACGGTGTCTGGATTTTGCGTCACAGAAAGGCCACCAAGAATTTGAAATTTGTTCGTGTTTTCCTTCAGTGCTTGTATGATTTCATTTTTACTCCTTTTTAAAAAATATTTATTTACTTTTGTGAGAGAGAGAGTGCACGCAAGTCAGGGAAGGGGCAGAGAGAGAAAGGGAAACAGAGAATCTGAAGCAGGTCCCAGAGACTCCTAGCTGTCAGTGCAGAGCCTGAAGGCGGTGGGGGGAGTGTGTCGAACTCACCACCGGTGAGATCATGACCTGAGCCAAAGTTGCACGCTTAACCGACTGAGCCACCCAGGTCCCCTCATTTTTACTCTTAAATCTTTGATATACAGTATATGGGATTTATTCTGGTGTTCAGGGATGGTATATAGATTCACCTTTATCTTTTTTCATGTAGCTGCCAGCTATCTTTACCCATTTGTTTCAGAATACAATACACCGTTATTGTATTTAGAACTTCCACGTGTATTGGGGCCCATCTGTGGACTCCCTGTTCTATTCCATTAGTCTTTGTATTCAGATACCAGTTCACGTTATTGGTTTTATAAACTGTTTTAGTTTCCCCCGTTGCCCTTCATTTTCCTGGAAATTCTTGCTTGTTCACTTTTCCATGTTAACTTTATAATCATTTTGTCTAGTTCCAGAAAAAAAAAAGCTTTAAAAAATTGAGATCATGTTAAAATTATAAACTAATTTTATGGAGAGAATTTGTATGTCCTTGATACTGAATTTTCCCATCCAAGAACCTTGTGTAGTTTTTTCATTTGTTTGGTTTTACTTTTGAGTCCTTCTGGAGCATTTAAAATTTTTTCCTACATACGTTTTGCCAATTTTTTAAAAATTTATTTTACGTATTTTATCTTTTGTGTTGCTTTTGTGAGATCTTCTCTTTATCTTTTCTAAGTGGTTTTGCCTGTATGTATGGAGGTTGTTTTTCTGTATGAGTACAGAAATTGACAGACCCTGAAGTTACAAGTAGTTTTTAAGAGACTTCAAATTCTGCAAATTCCCGTGTACATTTTCGCCCAAGAGAAAGAAAGCTTTGAGGGTCAAGCTTGCAGTTGAAATCCGTGTCTGCATTTATTAGCCCTTGGACTTGAGGAGGTCTGTTTGACTTCTCTTAGCCTCACTTCCTGAACCTGTACAAGGAAGCATTCTGTGTAAGGATGTTGGAGGAATTAGACAAGAACGCAAGAGACTCATCACTTACTGCTGCTTCCACCACCAAGGCCAACATGGGTTGAGGCCACTGGGTTTTTTCTTTTTCCCACTCTTACCCCTTTCATCGTTGAAAGAGGAAAAAAAGAAACCATGGAGAAAAACAGTCAAGTGTTGGGATTGAAGTTAAAAGTAAGCTCTGATTCAATGCCAACGGGATAATCAGTGTGCTTGAGATAGGAAACAAACCCAGCTCCGCACTTGAGGCCCCTCCTACTTTCTGGCGTTACTACTTACTGCCCTGTAGATGCACCCTGACAGCAAGGCTACTTAGCTTTCCCTGAAGGCCCTGTGTATCCTGTAACACCATCCCTTCCACCCAGAATGTTCTGCTACCTGTGTCTGCCGGTTCGGATACGTACTGCCCCTCGGCCAGTGAAGAACAGTATCCGTCTCCTTGTGCAGTTCATCTGCCCTATAGCTTGGCCTGCGATCGACTGGAAAGCGAAGAGAGAAACCATAGCTGTCCATTCATCCAAAGATGCCCACAAAATACCTGGCAAAGGATGGACGCTCGGGTATTTGTTAAATAAGTGAATGAATAATTGACTTTGATCTTTCTTTAGCCTTATAGTATCTGGGTAACTCTTATACTCTATACTGTAAACCCCTTGAGGACAAGGATTATATCATCTCTTAATAACAACAGTAATAATGGTGGTGAGAGGCAAACAGACATTATGTAAGAGCATATAATAGTAAAAACAGGGACACCTGGGTGGCTCAGTCACTTAAGCTAGTCTAACTTTGGTTCAGGTCATGATCTCACGGTCTGTCAGTTTGAGCCCCGTGTCGGGCTCTGTGCTGACAGCTCGGAGCCTGAAGCCTGTTTCAGATTCTGTGTCTCCCTCTCTCTCTGCTCCTTCCCACGCGTGCTGTCTCTGTCTCTCAAAAATAAATAATAAGCATTAAAAAAAAGAGTAAAAACCCAAATTAGCATTTATTGAACATTATGTTCCAGGAACTGTTGTACAGTCCCTCACGTGGATTATCTCCTATAATCCTCAGCAGTCCTAGAATTGGGTGCTGTTTATCTCTGTGCAGGAACCAGGGCACACGAGCTAGGAAGTGCTATAGCTGAGATTCACATACAGACGTTCCGAGTCTGGCAGCCCAACCCTTAACCTTTTACAGTGTTCTCCACCTGTTTGTTGAGTATGCCATTTATAGGTTCTTGAACAATTTAGGAAAAGTTACTTAATCACACTTGCAACTTGCCGTTTTCCTTCCCAGCCATCCCATTTTAGTACCTTCTGTTTTGTTCTTTCCAATTCATCTCAGACTTCATGCTTTCCAGGAGGCTTTCTCTGACTGCCCCCGCCAGGCATGTAGTAGGTGGTCAGGAAAAAGTAATTTTTACTTTCTCCGCACCCCCCCCCCCCCCCCCCCCCCCCGGGTTCACAGTAAAGGTGCTAAGAAAGAGGATGTAAGACAGGAAGATAATTAAATATTTTTACTGAGGTAAGTTTTTTATGATCTAATTTTTTTCAAAAGGAAACCTCCCCCTCCTCCAACCTCCCAGCCTCCCTCCCCCCCCCAGCACCGTTTTTTTTTTTTTTTTACTTTCTCTCCACAGCCTCCTTTCAAGGGAGATAGTGGCACACAGAAAGGCCTGCCATTAATATCTTGCTGAACATACTTTAAGAAATGTATCAGTGGATTGGGGCGCCTGGGTGGCGCAGTCGGTTAAGCGTCCGACTTCAGCCAGGTCACGATCTCGCGGTCCGTGAGTTCGAGCCCCGCGTCAGGCTCTGGGCTGATGGCTCGGAGCCTGGAGCCTGTTTCCGATTCTGTGTCTCCCTCTCTCTCTGCCCCTCCCCCGTTCATGCTCTGTCTCTCTCTGTCCCAAAAAAAAAAAAAAAAAAAAAAAAAACGTTGAAAAAAAAGAAATGTATCAGTGGATTTAGAAGTACTCGTATACAAATCATTAAATAAATTGGTTTATGCTGTAGATGGTAATCTTTTTTTAATGCAACAATGTAGTTTATATAATTCTCTACCCACGAGTTGTACAAGACGTGCATAACCATTCATGATTATACTGTGTGATATTTCATTGTTGGGAGGCGCCATACTTGAATCATTCCTTTGATGACCATTTAGACCGTTTCTAGCGGATAGTGGTGTGTTGATCAGCTTGTACTCACATCACTGTGTCCTTGTTCATTTGTCTCCCCGGAGGTATAAGTGCTGAGTCAGACATGACGCACATTTTCAGCGTTGGTCCATTTGGCCAAACTACCCTCTGTAAAGACTACCAGTTGATCACCTGCCCTCCAGCCCCGCAGAGTTGATGAGAGTTCTGTTTTCCATATGCCTGCCCACACCGAGTTCTGTTAACCTTTTTAATCTTTGCCAATCCAATAGGAGAAAAAAATAGTATCTTTGAGATAGCAAGGTTTTGACCTAAATAAGCCTTTTATGTTTTCAAAGACCTCTTTCATCTGATATTCTCACTGACATGAAGAATTTCCTTACATGAGAACAGACCTGTGATTCTCCTGTGTGAGTGAGACACTCTCTTGGACTTGAATATGAGGAAAATGTTCAAATATGTTGAGTCCTTTGTTTTTAGTTCTGTTTCCCTGATTACCTCATTACAAATATTTTTCAATTATTGGCAACTAACTAATTGTTTTGGATACTGGACGTTTTCCTCTGTAGGGAGCAGTACTTTGTTTTTTATTCATTCATAGTGGAGCTTGAAGAAGCTTTAAAAACTGACTCGTTAACATCTTTCAAACACAGATCCCAGTTGCAGACTAGCATAGAGAATGTGATTCGCAAACTTGGGTGACAGTGGAATCTGTATTGAACTTGTCAATTACACGAATACTTGTTCAACAGTAAACCTGTGAATATCGATACGGAGTCTCATCTGTCCAGAGTATTTTGTCAGTTTCTGATGTGAATGTGAGCTCTGATTTTATGTTTGTTTTAGATTTTATTTCAATCAAATGAGAGTTCTTAAGGAAGGTCTCCCATGAAACAGACCCCAGCCATGTCATTGTCCTACTGTTTGTTCTTTGTATAAAAAGTGTATTAAAATTCATCTTTTTTTCTTATGTATAAAATGGATCTTCTTATAATATAGATTGTGTTTCATGTGGGTCCTTTCCTTTTCATTCCAAGTTAACATTATTGAGGCTGCAGCCAAGTGTGTTTTATCTACCAGCTTATAACTGGCAACTAATGTGACACCTGGCACATATGTGGCAGACGCTCAAGTTGTTTTTGAGGGAATTAATGATTGGTGTGTATTGGCATCATTGAGTTAGAACTAAGATGTAAGTGAGGAGTCCCTTAGGTTTTAATGAAGACATTTAATTTCTTGGAGAAGAAAGCTAGTATCTGTGACTCTTAAATGCACCTAAATCTAGACATGCATAATTATAGTGACACTTACTACAGTAACATTTTGTGACATTTTGTTTGGACTATTGGTTTGGATTATATCCCATTTCGTTGTTGTTGTTGTTGTTGTTGTTGTTGTTGTTGCGGGCATAGTAAGTATCTAAACTAGGTAAGATGCTAGATCTTAATTCAAGAATCCTATGATGTTTGGTATTATAGACATGGGATGATTTTTCAGCTGTTATTTGTAGACAAGGCTAAAGAGAATACCCCAGAATATATTTTAAATTATGATGGAGAGGGGCACTGGGTGGCTTAGTCGGTTAAGTGTCCGACTTCAGCTTAGGTCATGATGTCACAGTTCGTGAGTTCGAGCCCCGAATTGGGCTCTGTGCTGACAGCTCAGAGCCCGGAGCCTGCTTCGGATTCTCTGTCTCCCTCCCTCTCTGCCCCTCCCCCACTTGGGCTTGTCTCTCTCTTTCCAAAAAAAAAATAAAAGATTAAAAAAATTAAAAAAATAAAAAAACTATGATGGAAAGACATTGAGTTATATTTTAATTGTGTGGTTCAGCATTTGTTAAAAATAGAAGTAGAGAAACAGATTGCCAGCCATTGAGAAGACTGTATAAATCTTTGTCCAGTATCCTGCCTTTTAAGCTTTTCTGACTCCTAAACTAGTTCTTCACAGCCAAAATAAACACAGCAGATGGAACAAGCATTTAATAGATTTAAGCAGTGTTGGGGACTTTTGTTTCATACATTTTGTTTCCACTGGATTATGGGGTTTTAGAGAATGCATGAGCTAGTTTTAATTAGCATTTTAGCAGCAGTTATTTGCATGTAAAAAATTTTAAATCGATTAAATAACCCCCTAGCAATTTTTATTTGTACTTTAATTTCCTTAGCAACCCCTTACTAAATAAATAGTCCAAAGTGAAATCTAGGCAGACCTGAAAGGACATTATTGAGTCTTCATTAGTGGGGTCGAAATTAATGAGATTTCCTGGAGTTTTTCCTTAGATATTTTAGTGTGGCTAATGGTATAACCTTGTAATTGTCTTCTAAAATCACCAAAGTTCTGGGTTCTTGAAACTTTTTCTGTGGTAGTATAGGAATTTGCTTACATGGTAGCTTTCATTTCACTGAGGAGCTAATTTCTGTAATTGCATGCTTTAAAACCTTAAATCTAAAAATACTCCTGAAAAGTGAGGAATTACCAGTAGTACTTAAACCAAAGTCTTAATTAGAATTAAGACTTTATCTTTTATTTCTGCTCTTAGCTGTATTTGTAAAAATTGTTCTGCATTTCAACAGATTTTAAGACATTCTTATGTATTAATGGGTTGGATTTTGTGCATTTGTAACAACTTCTTCCTATTTTAGGCGTACCGCTTAAAGTTTAGACTGGCAGTATAAGTGGCTATTTGATTGGAAAGTTGGAAAGAGGAGAAGTTCTGTCTTCATATCCAGAATTTGTGGTGGTAGACTATTCACATGAAATGGTTTCATGGTCAGGGTGAGGGTATGGAAGAGTGGAAAGCGATTTTTCAGTGCTTCTGTGCGGCTGAATCCCTAGTAAGCACCCGGGGCTTACTTCTGCAGTGTGCATACCTGAGTTGGTCTCTCACAAAGGCATTATTATCACCCCAGAGAGGCAGAGAGCAGTGGAGAGCGGTAGCTTTGGGCTTCAAGTTCCACGATGAGCACAGGGCTTAGAGAAACTCCCTCGGGAAATCTCCAGCCTCTGAACGGTCCATCCTCCTCCAGAAGTCTTCCTTGCTAACGCCGGAAGCTTGGCCTCGTGTTGGGCTTGATAGAAATTTGTTTGGAGTGGGGCAGAGGGAGTCTGACTCTTGTCTGTTACTGCAGGGTCCAGAGATTCTCTTTAAATAGACTTCCAGCACGGGAGTATGGCTGATCCTGTCCTACCGGTGTGGTGACCAGTACGGGAGCTGCACGCACGCTTCGCCTTTGTGCCCATTTGGTTTGTTCAGAGAGGATGCCCACTTCGTGGCGAGGGTCATGTTTGTGCTTGTTAAACCCACTAAGTTTTGTTTTAAGTAGATTTTGGTCTATTCTAATGTGACAAAGTTTTTCAGTCTGAATGTTCTAGCAACCATCACTCAAACATTAATTGCTGTCACTGGGAAAGGATATCCTCCTACATCTTTTCTGGAGCGCTTGAAACCATCCCACTTCCTTTTTCTTTTACCTTAAGAACTGATTACTGCCACTGGGGAATTATAATCAGATGGCGTCAATCTTTACAGAAAGGTTACCAATTATTGCACTGAAAAATAGGCATTTCTCCCTAATAGTACGTGTTTCTCTTGGTATGTCTCACTCAGTTCAGTACTTTTAAATACCTTTTAGGTGAATGAATGCTTTGTGTCATGCCCTGATTTAATACATTTAAAGCAGACGTTATTGATGGCTTTCTTCCTTTCAGTTCTATGGAAGGGGGTAATTTATTTAATATGAAATCTTCACAGGATCTTTTGGTTGTTTAGGTGTCCTCAGGGTAGAAAAAGGATGGCTGATGTCAGTTACTTATACTGTGATAGAAGCTCTAAAATGAGCATTTGCTGTGAAGAGTTGAGAGTGGTAGGGATTGGCATACTGAGCATTGGCCGTTCCCACGTTTTGACCTTAACAACACTCGGAGGATAGATATAATCACCCAGTTTTAGAGCACAGAATGCCTTCGTTATGAAAGTTGTCCTTGGGCACTCAGCTAGTGTGTTAAAAAACAAAGCAAAACAATGACTTGAATTCATACGTCTCTGGCTCCAAAGTGTTTTCTCTTCTTCTCTGCACTAGCAGAGAAAGGGGTCTCACAGTTGTTGGAGTGCTTCATCATTGTAGATAATTGTTATGTTGGACAGAGCAAAGAGGAGGCTACTTTATCACCACCATCGCCATCCTCTTTATTTTGAATGTTCTTCAGCATCAACGGATGAAGTTAGGAGCCTGCCAGGGTGTCTGGCTCACTGTGTTCAATACAACATAGGCTTGTTTAATTAGCAGTGCTTGGAGATGAAAGGTTCATGACGGCCAAGTACAAACAGACCTTCTGTGGGATGTTAATTTTGTTACAGGAGGGAATGCTTGTTTTTCATTTTTTCATGAGTTAAAAAGGACTTGGACTTGTTTAAATCTGTGTAATCAAAGGGAAGCAAGCAGTGCTGCTGAACTTTTTTTTTTTTTTTTTTTTTTTTTTTGTTCAGTCTTTGCTAATTCCGTTTCGTACCTGCCAGCAGATTGCAAATTGTGTGCTGTTTTGTTCTTTCTTCTTTTTCCTTTGGATTGGATTTTATGGTTGGTCGCTGTGGGGATCTAGTGGTAGGAAAATAAATCATTTCCTCCTCTGGACAGATTGTGTGTTTTTTACAACAGGTTATCCTTAGCAGGCAGAGTGGTTCAGCCAGGCCTTTGCACAGAGGTGTCACTATATGATTTTGTGCAGTCTCTTTTTTTTTAACAATAGCTCTATTGAGATATAATTCACATACCATACATTTCAGCTAGTACGTTTAAGGCACACGGTTTCGTGGACTTTAGTATACCTAGAGCTGTGCACCGATCCTCCCTCTCTAATTCCAGAACACTTTGATCACCCCAGAAGGAATGCCCATCCCCGTTGGCAGTCTCTCATCATTCTTCCCGCCTTCCAGCCCCTGGCAACCACGGAGCTGCTTTCTCTGTGGATTTGCCTGTTTGGGATTTGTCATAGGAATGGAGTCTTACATTATGTGGCCTTTCTTGCTGGCTTCTTTCACTTAGCATGTTTTTGAGGTTCACCTATGCTGTAGCACGCATCAGAATTGTATTCTGTTGTGTAATTACATAATATTCTATTGCATAGATATGCCGTATTTTGTTTATTCATCCAGTGATGGGCATTTGGGTGTTTTCCATGTTTTGGTTGTTAGGAATAATTGCCATGACCATTCATGTACAAGTTTTTGGGCAGATGTATGTTTTCATTTCTTTTGGTTATAGACCTAGGAGTAGAGTTGTTGGGTCTTATGATAACTGTATGTTCAACTTTTTTCCAAGCTGTTTTCCAAAGTGGCTGCACCATTTTACATTCTTACTGGCTGTATTGATTCCAAATATTGGCAGGATTCCAAATTCTTCACATCCTGGCCCGTATTTGTCATTTTCTGGTGTTGTTGTTGTTGTTGTTGTTGTTGTTGTATTCACAGTAGGCATCCCAAACAGTGTGAAGTGATATCTTGTAGTTGTGGTTTGCATTGCCCTAATGACTAATGATGCTGAACATCTTCTCATGTGCTTGTTGGCCACATGTGTATCTTTTTTTTAGAGAAATGCCTATTCAGATTCTTTTCCCATTAAAATAATCAGGTTGTCTTTTTATTGTTGAGTTATAAGAGTTCTTTATGTATTCTGGATACACACACGCACACTCACATGTCCTTATCAAAAATGCAAATTGTACAATTTTCCTCCCATTCTGTGAATTGTCTTTTCACTTTCTTATTCTTTGAGGCAAAAAGTTTTACATTTGGATGAAATCCAATTTATTTATTTATTTTAATAAGTTATTTATTTTAATAAATTAATTATTTTGGTTGCTTGTGTGGTCTTCTCTCTGAAATTTTCTAGAAGTTAAAAAGTCATACCTTATTTCTAGACCTCTCCCGTGTAAAACATCGGTGCAAAATTAAGTGGCTAACCAGTTAACTGTGTATAGTGAGTCGGAGACATTAAACATCAAGTGTTCTCAAATTTCGTGTGAGAAGACCAAATTTCCTAGCCTAATACCAAAGTGCTCCCCCCTTTTTAATTAGAAAATTGCCTTTCAGGGTTCTGTATAGCTCAGAATGGGCACATCATTCTGTGAATGTCTATAAGCGGGTCATATGCACTGAGGACTTGACTGCATTGGGGGAGCCAGAGGTAAGTGGAATGTGGCTCCGTCCTCCAGGAACAAGCACACAGGTGCCGTGTGAGGAGTGTTCACAGCGGACAGTGAAGGAATACAGAAAGGAGGAGGGAGGACCTCCCTCTGTCTGGGTGAGGACGGGTCTTGGAGGAGTAGGCACTTGAGCTCCACCTGCAAAGGTGGTTTGGCGGTGAGGACTTTCCTCTTAGGGTTGCTTGCCGCTGTGTGTGCTGTGCCCCAGTGCCATGTTTAGGATTATCGACCTGATGACATAGAGATGTGCATGTGATGCCTTAATGACTGGAACTGAACCTGAAGAAAACGACTTTTCTGTAATGTCTTCAGATTTTCAAAGTTTTCAGAAATGTCCTGCTTACCAATTAGTTCAGCATGGTGTGTGTGTGTGTGTGTGTGTGTGTGTGTGTGTGTGTGTCTGTGTGTCTTTGTCTCTTTGTCTAAGCTGAAGCCCACATAGTTCCACATAATCAGCGTAAAATATGAGGGAGGGAGTAATAGTTGGCTTGGCTGTAGAGGAAATTGATTATAGAGAGTTGGATGTATCCTTTGAGGAATTTCGATTTTGTCCATGTTAAGGAGAGCCATTGACGTGTCCAGCACAGGGAAGGTGAGACAATCACTCTGGTGACTGTACTGGGAATGCTGGATGCAAAGGGTAGGACTGGGGACAGAAGACCCCATTAAGCTGTTAAGCAGGTCCAGGTGGGAGTTTATGGGGACCTGAACTAGGGCATTCTTGGCAGAGTTGGCTAAGTCACAGGGTGGAAATGTTTAGAAGCTCTTAGGAATCCTGGCTACAGGTAACAGAAACCATGCTCACACTATATTAATTAGAAGATTCCTGGAGAAGGTCCAAAAGGAATGAAATGCTGTAGAAGCCAGGACAACCTCAGGGGCCTGAAGGGTTGGAAGTGGCACTCATTATCACAGGGACTCTTGCCCCCCTGTGTCTCTTGCCTCCAGCTTCTCCACAGGACGGGGGCCATCTTCACACTCTTCAACTAAAAGGAAAAAAAACCTTCTCCCTCTCAGATTTAGTTGTTAAAATCCCAGGGGCTCTCTTGGCCTTGGGTTTTGTGCCTTTATCAGAAGGGGTCTCTGTTGAAACTTTTACCACCATCACATTGGGATTTCCCAGAAGAAGTAGGGAAAGGTTATGCTGGGCAGAGCCAATCATGTACATCAACTCTGGAAATACAGGCAGGACCCAGAGATTGGGAAGGAAGATCTGAGCAGGAAGGGCGGGTCAAGAATGCTTCCCAAATGTGTGGCTTTGGTAACCTGTGAAGACACCATTTCCATTCGATAATAAGGGCTCAGTTCAGTTTTAGACTAGCTTCGACTAGTCCATAGGGCTAATCACAACTTGTATGTTATGTATTTTTGTGATTATTTGATTGGTGTGGCCTTCACAATTAGAAGCCCCGTGAAGACAGGACTGTCTCTTTTCTTTGCTATGAATCTCCAGAGCTTACCATAATGTGCTTGGCATGTAGTAGGTATTCAGCAAGTATCTTTATGAATGAATGCATTCACGTGAACAAGTCCAGCAGGCAGCTGGATGGACAGCTTGGATCTCAGATGAGGACAGGGAATACAGATTTGGGGGTATCAGTGTAGGGCTAGATTGTAGACGAGCCGTGAGAGTTATCCTTATTGGCTAAGGGACTTTTATGAAAGTTCAGTTACTTTGTAGACCTGTAATTTCCATGTCCACATAATGATATTGTGCCTTTTTTTTCCTTTGCCCTGCCTAGTATTTAATGCCAGTAATTTCTGCTGATAACCCTACCGATGATTTTTTCCAAATTCCAAGACAGGTTAGAATTAGATTTGTGATAGATCAGGAAATAAAGGTGATAAAGATGGAGATTCCATTTCCTTTTAAGAATAACTGACTCATAGGATGAAACCTTGGATATGATTTCAGATCACTCCTGTAAACTCTCACAAAAGATGTTTATAAAACACTTGGAACAATACAGATTGTACTAAGAAAATGTGCTTTGATCAACTCGAGATACAAAGCAGGGAACTTAATAAATCAAGTCCCATTTGTGAATGGAAAAGGACTCGAAGTTCACCTTAAAAGTAAGAATTCGGTTCACATCAAGACTTTAAATTTTATATTCTGGATAGCAGATGTTAACTTAGTTTCCTCTTCTGTATAAAAATAAAATGAATTGCAGATTTCAAATCTTAGCATCTTGAAATCTGACTCCTGATTCCTATCTCTTAATAACCATTGGAACACTAGGCTAAAAATGGAATTTGACTTTGGTTTTTTACCCTTTAATTTTGAGATGAGTATGCTTCCAACTCTGTCTTCCCTCTGTATTCAGGAAAACCACGCCACTGTAGCTTGAATATGCCGTATTTTTTATTATTTAAATATTAGAAAAACATAGGCATGTTTATATAAAATAGTAATATTATGTTCACACTTGGGAGAGGTGGTTTGTTTCATTTTAAGGCATAAATACATTGTATTACTTTTGTAGGCTGAACACCCTCTTATCACCCTGCCATATGAGAAGATACTATAGTAAGTTGCATATATTTTTAAGTATCTTTATTTTCTAGATTCCTCTTCCCCACACCCGCCTCAGTAGAGAGAGGAGCATTTTTACTTACTTAATTTTTCATTAAAGAACTTTGACTAAATTCACCATACAACAAATGCACGCCAGTGTCTCTCTCTCTCTTTTTTTTTTAAGCTTATTTATTTTGAGAAAGAGAGAGTGAGTGAGCAGGGGAGGGGCAGAGAGAGAGGGAGAGAGAGAGAATCCCAAGCAGGCTCTGTGCTGTGAGCGCAGAGCCCAGCACAGGGCTTGATCCTGTGAACTGTGAGATCGTGACCTGAGCCGAAATCAGGAGTCAGATGCTTAACTGGCTTAGCCACCCAGGCACCCCAGGCCAGTGTCTTTTAAGCAAAGTTGTAATTTAATAGAGTATTTCTCTCTAAGAGCTCACATTGAGTAGCTTATAGCATCTCGGTTTTTAAAATTACTGTAGTGTGCATATATACATATGTGTGTGTGTGTATGTATATATATATATGTGTGTATATATATGCATACGTATATATGCATATAAATATGCATATATATACACACACACATATATACACACACGTATATATATATACAAACACACATAAATATGTGTATGTATATATGTATATATATGTATGTTTATGTGTGTATATACATAATATAACTCAGATGATTTTCTTTTGGCTTATAGATTGATGCTTATTATTTCACATAAGAGTTTCAACAAATACCTAATTTGCTAAGAATTCATGTATTTTGAATTTTACCAAAACTGTTCAAAGGCTGGGAAAGAAATGTTTTGGATTTTAATGATAATGAGATCAATATTATAGGTTTAATTTCCTGCATAAGTTATTAACTGCATCAAAAGTTATTAATTACATGGAAAAAAATCTCTGTATTGAGACCATAGATCCCTGCAAATTGTATAACCCTTTTGAAATCAGTTTATAGAGCCGAAATGAAAGAATGTTGATTTCTGGAGGCACCCCTTATCACCTCCTGGAGAAAAAAAATGGTTAAAATGCATCTGATATAGTACAGCTTATTCTGTATTCTGAAATGATTTTATTCTTTATGAGGTAGTTAGCTTCCTTCTTTACTAATGAATTCTTCGAAGGTAGCATCATTCAGAATAGAAAAGCTCACAGCCTAGATGTCCAGCAGAGAGTAAGCAGCTCTTACCGACAGTGGCAAACAGGAGACCCTGCAGAGAGAGGCCTGCATCCCTCATGCCGTTGTCTCTGGGCTTGTGAAGCTCACTCCTCTACTGCATCCCCTAAAATGACAACATCACTTTCCCAGACACAGGATTTCCACTCTTTTAATTTTGGCTTTTCTGATCACTGGTAAATATAATTCAACAGGTAGCATTAAATAATGGGGGCGGGGGGGTGCAAATGTCTTGTTTCTACCTAGATTCAGTGTAACTAGGGGACAAATTTGAGTTATGGAAGGTGTAAAACAATTGAAATGGACTTCTCAGTAGATGGGTGTAGGGTTTAGGCTGATAAGGTGCCTCGCAGTTGTAAACAATCTGTGAAGTGATTCTAAGTAATTTATATGTATTGTGTATGTAAATAGACTTTTCTAATGTGCTTCAGCTGTAGCTTCTGTCGTTTAAGTAGAGAAGTCTTGCTTATTATTTTCTCTACTGAATCGTAATGCAGAAGCTATTCAGTCAGCTCTTGCTCCTGTGTCAGTGAAGTCTGAACTTAAGTAAGTTTTACTCAACATCTCAAAGGTAGCAAAATCGTAAACAGAAATTCTGTAAGGGTGGGAGTATATGTTTTGTAGACTTCTTTTATGAATGTATTATCCATGAAACCCCGATGATAAAATAGGTTATTTTCAGAGGGCTGTGGAAGGCTGGACGAGTGCCTCACAGGCACTCCAGGATCACCATTTGAAACCACTGTTCCGTGCTGTCATTAATGAAATGTTGAATCCTAGGAGGAAGGAGGGATGAATTACTCATTTATGCGTCTTATTTGTTATAACGTTATACTGTATCACTTGCTCGCATGATAAACACCAATAGGATTTGAAATCAGGATTGTTGTGAATATTTAACACCACGTTACACATCGTCAGGAGCAGTAATCACACTCCTAGTGGGGCTGGTCCATTGTGGTACAACAGTCTTGTCTTCTGACGAAAGAGACCTGCCTGACTTTGCAAGATTATGGAGCCAAGGGTAACGAGAGCCAAAGCGTGGAAGACAAACCGGCACGTGCACCTCGCCCATTCGCAGCGAAGTTTCTTTTCCTTGTTAGGGCGTCCAGTCCAATACGGCTTGATGGGTAGGAGTCCGCATTCTCAGGCAAGTGTGGTCCTGCTGGGAGCCTCGCTTGGGAGACTTGCTCCTCAAGGGGGAAAGACCTTCGAGCTGGTAGTATTAGGAATTAGCTCTGTGACATGGAGCAAGCACTTAAGGTTCCTCACCCTGCACCTCGCTGGAAAGTGCGCCAGCCGAGCACTGTTGTGAGGGCGCGTGGAGATGGGGCATGATGGGACATGTTCCTCCAAGAGGAAATGTGATAATAGTGCAGCCGTTAACAGTGGAGCTGTCCTGCAGAAACACACATTTGGTCAACAGGTGTCGTTTCCACATTTTACTGAAAGTAGGTATCTAGGTACTGGAAGAGCCCTTGATGGGGACCTGTTGTTACTGACCAGCACTTGAATGTGGCTGCTTTTGGGTGCTTCTTACAGTTTTACCTAAAATGGAACCATTTTGTGCTTAAAATCCTGAAAAACAAAAACCAGAAGGTGAAATGACCAAATACTGGTTTGTTTTTTCATCTTTTGTTTTAATGGTTACTGCTTCTCTGTGGGAATGAGAATATTTACAAACTATGCTCGCAGAACCTGGTCTGGAATGCTATGATAACAGAGTGTTTGGGAGATTAGCAGTGTTTAATGTGGATATAAATCTGGGTATGATGTGTTTAGGACATGTGACAAGGAATCATTATGTCAGTCAAAATTCACTAAAAGCTTATCATTTAGTAAAATTGTTCCTTTGAGAATAAAAACATGACAGTTCAGAGGCAACCTGAAAATTTTGGGAAAGGAATAACAGTTTCTAAGGGAAGGTGAAGCATAATGTCATCAACAATTATCCCTAACAAGGGATATTCGTTGATTTTATGGACCTTGCATGAGTTGATTGGATCCTTTTATAGAAAAAGCTTGAAAGAGAAGTACCACTGCAAGGGGAAAAAAGAGAGTAAAAGGTTTTCACATGGATAGCCTTGATAAGCTGTAAAATATCCTGTATTTGTGGCAGGAGATGTGGACCCATTGAGTTTTATTTGTGATGAGTAAATGAGTTCACATCTTCTGTCAGCTGTCATTACCATCGTTGGTGCAGCTAGCTTAGAATTCTCTATAATTGACTGCAGAGTATACACTATGGTATAGTGTGTTTGCTGTCTTTGATATGAGCAGTTAGAGAATTTACTTAAAGGTTTCTAGTTATGATTTTAGTTTAAATCACTTTGGATCTGTTTACCTAAGTTTTATTATTATTGAGGAATAATTGACATACAGTGTTGTATTAGCTTCAGGGGCACAGCCCACTGATTGAACAATTCACTGCATTACTCAGGGCTCACCAGAGAAGTGCAGTCACCATGTGTCATCATACAGTATTATTGGCCATATTCCCTATGCTGTACTTTTTATCTCCGTGACTTATTTTACGACTGGAAGCTTGTCTCTCTTAATCCCTTGCCCCTATTTCACCATCCCCTACCTCCCTCCTCCCTGGCAAGCACCAGTTCTCTGTATTTAAGAGGCTGTTTTGTTCGTTTGTTTTTAGATTCTGCATGTAAGTGAAATCGTATGGTATTTGTCTTCCTCTGTCTCTGTCTCCCTAAGTTTTTCGCATCTTTTTTATTTCCAAGCTGGCAGGACCTCTTCTAGCTGACAGGCTCTGCTCTTCCAGCTATGTGTGAGAGTACTTTGTGCATATTTGTCCTGAATTCACTTAGGTTTCAAGAGATACCTTTATCTGGAATTCTAAACTGTCAGTGTACAACTCTTTAATAATCTTATCACTAGCATTTATTATCTTAACTTTGTGTTAGAAGGATCAGCCTGTTTCTGTCGATTTTCTTTAGTTGTGTTATTTAAATGCATTGACTTACCGAGCATTTCCAGGGTAGGTACAGAATGGGTTTGTAATTTGGTACTGACCATTCTGCTTGAAATCCAGCACTTAAAACGATGCCGGACAGAGTACATGTGCAGTAAATGCCAATTTGAATTCATGAATTGCTCTAGGGTGGCTCGTGGTTATAATATTTTCACTATTAAGTGAGCAACATTCTGTACTGGTAGTTGAGCTAAACATTCAGGCTTCATTTGAAGCCAGTAAACAGACCACTGTGCAATCCAGGGAGACCAGTTGGTTCACTTTTCCATCCAATAGTAATTTGCTTTTACAGCGCTGTTTATATAGAGGAAAGGTCAAAGGAAAGCAGTTAAATCAGTTGCTTTGCTACAGTGAAAGAGGTTTAGTATGCCGATGAAAAAAGGACAATTCAAAATGGATATTATAAAGTTTAGGCAGTTACTTTCCCCCCATCTTTATGGAGGCATAATTGACACAAATAAATGGCACAGGTTTAAAGGGTACAGTGCCATCACTCCTGACACGTTTGCATCTTTGAAACCATCGTCACAATGAGGATAATGGGAATGTCCGTAACTACAAAAGTATCTTTGTATCCCTTTGGAACTCTACCCTCACACCTTTTCGCCCCTGTCTCCAGGCAACCACTGATCTGCTTTCTGTCACTATAGATTAGTTTGCCTATCGTGGGCTTTTATAGAAGTGGATTTTTCATAGGATGTCTTCTTTCACTCAGCATAATCGTGCTGAGATTTGTTCATATTGTTGAGTGTATCGGTAGTTTATGCCTTTTTTATCGCTGAGGGATACAGATACTCTGCAATTTATATATCTCTTCACTGTCGATGGCCATTTGGGTCTTGCCAATTTCTGGCTATTACAAATAAAACCTATCTGAACATTTTATATGCAAGTCTTTGTATGGACATACGCTTTCTTTCCCCTTAGGCATGTACCTAGCCGTGGGGTGGCTGGATCATATGGTAGGTATATGTTTAACTTCTTAAGAACTGCCGAATTATTTTTCATGTTGTTGTGTCCTTTGACATTCCTTGCCAACATTGCATGGCAGTTCCATTTGCTCCACATCTCTGTCAGTAGTTGGTGTGGTCAGTCTTTTTAATTTTAGCCATTCTCATAAGCATGTCGTGGTTTCTTATTGTGCTTTGAATTTGCATTTTCCAGATGACTAATGCATTGAGCATATTCTCTGGTGCTTATTTGCCATTTTTCTGTGAAATGCTAAATCTTTTACTCATTTATTGCATTGTATGTTTTCTTATTATTGAGTTTTGAGAGTTCTTCTTATATTCTGGGTATGGATTCTTTTTCAGATATATCATCTGTTAATATTTTCTTTCAGTCTGGCTTGTCTTTTAATTCTGTTAACAATGCCTTTGAAAGAGCAGATGTTTTTGGTTTTTGTGAAGTTCAGTTCATCACTTTGTTCTTTTATGGGTTATGCTTTTGGTATCCTATTTAAAAAATCTTTACCTAACCCTAGGTCATCAAGATTATCTCCTGCATTTTCTTGTAGGTGTCTTATAGTTTTAGATTTTACATTTAGATATCTGATCCATTTTGACTTAATTTTTGCATGTGGTGCAAGGTGCAGATCAGAGTTCATGCTGTCTGCGTGTGGATGTCTCATTGGTCTAGCACCGTTTGTTGAACTGACCACTCTCTTTCCTGAATTGCCTTTGCACCTTTTCCAAAATCGGTTGGTTGTCCATAAGTGTTGTATCCATTTGAGACCCTCTGTTCCATTGATCTATTTCTCTCCCTTTACGCTAGTCTCACACTGTATTACTGTGGCTTTATAATAAGTCTTGAAATTTGGTATTGTCATTCCTCCAACTTTTCCTCGGAGTTGTTTTGACTATTCAGATTTTTTGCATATGCATATGAAGTTTGGAATCAGCTTACCAGTTTATACAAAACAGCCTGCTGAGGTTTTGTTTGGGATTATATTGAATCTGTATTATCAGTTTGAAGACAATTGACTTCTTAACAATACCGGGTCTTCCAACCTATGAACATGTTATTTCTCTCTGTTTGTTTAGGTCTTTAATTTTTCTCAGCAACATTTTAAAGTACAGAGCTTGCACATCTTTTGTCAAGTTTTATCCCTAAGTATCTCATATTTGTGGCGTTATTTATTGTAAGTGGTGGTCTTAAAAATTTCAACATAAAATTGTTCATTACTAGGATAGAAATACAGTTTTGTATATGAATTCAGTTTTGTGTATAAATCTTACATCCTGCAGCTTTGTTAAACTCACTTATTCTGGCTTTTTTGTGAAGTCCATTGGCTTTTTTCACATAAAGAATGTCGTATTTGAATGAAGACAGTTTCATTTTTTCTTTTCTAGTATGGATGCCTGTTGTTTCTTTTTCTTGTCTTACTGCACTAATCGGAACCTCTAGTATAATATTAGATAGAAGAGGTGAGAGCGGACATCCTTGTCTCAGCAGTCATTCAGTCTTTCACCATCAAGTGTGATGTTAGCGGTAATTTTTTGTGGATTCCCTTTATCAGGTTGAAGAAATTCTCTTCTAAGTTTGCTAAGTTTTGTTTTTTGTTTTTGTTTTTTTTAAATCAGGAATGGTTTTTGGATTTTGTTAGATACTTTCCTGGCTTTATTGGGATGATCACATGGTTTTAATTTATTAGTTTGCTAATACGGTAAATTACGTTGAGTATATTTCGAACAGTAAACCAGCCTTACATTCTTGGGATAAACCCCACTTGGTCATGATATATTATCCTTCCTTTGTATTGTTGAATTTGATTTGCTAAGATTTTGTTTAGAATTTTTACATGTGTGTTCATGAGGGATGTAATAGCTTCTTGTGATGTGTTTGTCTGGCTTTAGTGCCAAGTTGATGCTGGTCTCATAAAAGAAGTTGGGAAGTATTTCCTCCTGTTCATTTTTCAGAAAGAATTTGTGTAGAGTTGGTACTGTTTTTTCCTTAATTGTTAGAATTCACCAATAAGGCCATCTAGATCCAGACTTTTCTTTGAGGGAAGATTTTAAAGTACAAAATCAGTTTTTTAAAATAGATCTGTGGCTATTCCAGGTATTTATGTCTTTTTGAGTGGGTTTTGGTACTTTGTATCTTTCACAGACTTCATTTCACGTGCACTGTTGAATTTACTGCCATAAAGTTTTTCATAATAGTGCCTTATTATCGTCTTCATGTGTATGGGATCTGTATGGTGATGTCACCTCTCTTGAACTAATACTGGCAATGTGTATCTTCTCTTTTTTCCTGAGCTGTTCAGCTGGAAGTTTCTCAATTTTTTTTTTCCACCCTCTCAAAGAACCAACTTTTGGTTTCCTTCATTTTTCTTTTTTTGAAAATGTCATTGATTTTCTGCTCTGATCTTCATTATTTCCTTTCTTCTGCTTACTCTGTGTGTGTTTGTAACTTTAATTAGTTTTTCTTTTGTTAAATTTTTCTAATTTTAGACAGTATGGTTCCATTAAGGTCTTCCTTTAAACTTTCCTCCCCAAGACAGTGAAGATATCGAGGCTCTGAGAAGTTAAGAGAGTCAACAGTGAATATGCAGAGCCTTGTATCTGTTATCTCACAGGGTCGTAAATTCTGTGACACAGGCAAGTAAGAGTGCAAAGAGATTTAGCCTGTAAAGAGTGGGATAAGAGGGCCTTTTTGGAGAATTTGATGACTTAGTCATCTTACTTCGTTGAAGTCTAAGATAAAATTTATGACATCAGGGCGCCTGGGTAGCTCATTCGGTTAAGCGTCCGACTTCGGCTCAGGCCATGATATCACGGTCCATGAGTTTGAGCCCCACGTCTGGCTCTGTGCTGACGGCTCATAGCTTGGAGCCTGCTTCAGATTCTGTGTCTCCATCTCTCTCTGACCCTCCCTTGTTCATGCTCTCTGCCTCTCTCTCTCTCAAAAATAAATAAACATTAAAAAAAAATTAAGAAAAATAAAATTGATGACATCAAATCCAAAGTAGTAGTTCCTAAAATTTATTTTGCGTTGGTTGCAGACCTCCTCCTTGGTTGCTTTATTCAGAAAAATGAGTTAGAATATTCTAGGAGAAGTCTGCGTATAGCAAATGTTCCCTTGGGTTTAATTGACAAACCTGCTTTTTGTTTCTATTAAGACTGTTGGCAGTGGTCATGGTAATGAGCTGTAACAGTAGAGGCAGGTGTTGCTGACAAGATTACTGTTGAATAGGAGGAAAATCTGGCGGCAGGAAGTGGCGGCATTGTTATAAAGATATGAATACCTCACTGCAAACTTAGTCTCATTGAGGAGTATTTCTCTTCTTTAACACATTATAACTTTAAATAAAATAAAAAACTTTAAACAGAATTTAAGAATTTTTATCATTAAAAAGCTTAATTGTATAATTATTTTATAAATGGAGTGAAGCCAGCATATTGTAATAATATCTTCTCAGTGTCCATATAAGGTTGAATCTGAATCAAGGTACTGTATTTAGGATCTTGAAAAATATGTAATAGCTGTTTGCTGGGGCAGCAGTAGCTTGGCTGGTGGTCAACTATAGGGAAGAAACAGAAGAGAAAGAAATGGAGTTATTTTCAAATGGCCATGAGGGCAGAGAGTTATTATGTGCATTATTTTAGTTTCTCTTACAAGGAGAGGGTGGGCACTGTGAACCTGAGCATTTTAAAATAATTTATGGTTGAAAGAGCAAGCTATTCCTTTAACAGTTTGTTTCTCAGAATTAGTTTTTTAGAGGAGAAAACAGCGATGAGATTAAGCGGGATTAAGTGTCTAGTTTGTAAGGGTGCCCAGACTTTGAGTCAGAAAAACCGGATTCTAATCCTGCCTCCCTACTTTATACTCTGTAACTGGGACCGTAGCCTGAAGACACTTTTCCTCTGGTTGTGGTTTAAACGAGAAAATATATGAGTTAGCACTTAGTAAATGTTTAAAACTATTTGACAAGGGAACCGTTTTTCCTTTCTCAAGGACTCGAGGAAATAATTAAGAGTCACATGGACATAAGAATCTCCTTAGAGTTTTTGTTTTCCAGAGTGATTCCAACCTCATCCACTTCATCTGTTTTTAGGTTATATATATATTTTTCTAATTAAACAAATGCACCTGATTTTCATACATTTATAATTGCTTCAAAACCTGTTAAAACTTGGTGGCTCAGGGGTTAAGTGTCTGACTTTAGCTCGGGTCATGATCTCATGGCTCGTGGGTTCAAGCCCTGTGTCGGGCTCTGTGCTGACAGCTCAGAGCCTGGAGCCTGTTTTGGATTCTGTGTGTCCCTCTCTCTCTGCCCCTCCCCCACTCTGTGTGTGTGTGTGTGTGTGTGTGTGTGTGTGCGCGCGCGTGCGCGCTCTCTCTCTCCCTCCCCCCCTCCTCCCTCCCTCCCCCCCTCCTTCCCTCCCTCCCCCCCTCCTTCCCTCCCTCCCCCCTCCCTCAAAAATAAATAAACACTAAAAAAAAATTTTTTTTTAAACCTGTTAGCACTTCTCTTTGGTCTCAAACTTTGTAACAAGGTGTCCAACAAACAATATGTGCAAAAACAAGTGTTGCTTCTTGTCATTACAAGTTTTCGTGTTTATAAAACATTCCCACAGCATGCATGTGTGCAATTTTCCCTCTCGTGATACGTACTCCGGAATGTCCATTTTGCTCTGTGTGGAGGCATTAGCTTTCTTCAGGTTAAAGGAAGATAGTGAGGTGGAGATTATCGGGTGATAAAGAGTATTGGAGTAGAGGGATCATTTGCATATCCCTCTCTTTGCTGGAATGCCCCTGCCCTCCTTCCCCACCTTCCTATCCTTTCCTTATCTATTCTCTTAAGATTTAGCTTCTTTGCCAATCCTCCTGCCCAGTTGTGTTAAAGACCCCCTCCCTTTTCCCATAACGCCTTGCTCTCATCTAATGTTCCTTACCACACTATGTTGTGACTGTATGGTTTCTTGTCTGTCTTCCTAACAAACCTTAAAGGCAGGGAATTGGTCTTATTTATCTCTGTTTCCCAGCACCCAGCAGAACTCCTGACTTAAAAGGTGCTCAGGGAAGGGCACCTGGGTGGCTCAGTGGGTTAAGCCTCTGTCTTCAGCTCACATCATTAATCTCAGTTCGTGAGTTCAAGCCTCGTGTCAGGCTCTGTGCTGACAGCACTAAGCCTGGAGCCTGCTTTGAGTTCTGTGTCTCCCTCTCTCTCTACCCCTCCCCTGCTTGCTCTCTCTCTCTCTCAAAAATTAATAAACATTAAAAAAAAAAAGTGCTCAGGGAGATGGCGTTATATAGGAAACATTGAGTTTGATGCATAATGTTCAGAGAGTAAGGATATACTATTTATCTAATACATGTATTCATATTCCCTTCTCTTCTCTCATCTCTCTCTTTGAATCTTTCCCTCTTCGTCTTCCTCTTCTTTTTCCACTCCGGGAACATTTGAGCGAGAAGAATGAGCTGAGGTGTTTTCTTAGTGTTATTGACAGCCTTTGTGGTATTACCTTGTGCTTATTAGGTCCACGGACTTGTTTGGATCCCTGGGATACCTCCATGGAGTCCCATTTTCACTGCTGCAATCAGAATGGGATGTCACTGTGATGTAGCTACCCTTTTACATTAGGTACACAGGCCAGTTGGCTACAAACACAGTCCGCTTTTAATGCCTTCACAAAGCCAGTCTAGCAGAGCCACAGCAAATTAGGTGCTGAAATTGAAATTATTGGAACTGAAGGAGCACTTTTAAAGAGGCGACTGGCCCCTGCTTCGTCTTTCTGTACTGTAGGGTACTACACAGAATTAAAGCTGTGCTGAGTCAGTCATGTGGTACTGAACCTCCCTGTGGGCCAAGTTCTGCCTGGTTTCTGGATGCTGAGGCACAGAGACTACGATGTGCTACTGGAAAAAAAAATAACAAAATTACCTGATGATGTTACGTATTCATACATAGTCTACCTGATGAATGGATGACCATTTCTTTTCAAAGGGTGCTCTTGAGCCAGAATAAAAAAAAAAAAAAAAAACTTACAGGCACAAATTACGAGTGAACTCTGACGTGGTATGTAGCATGGAGAGTGTTGAGGTGTGAGGTCCTGAACCATAGTTCAGCCCAAAAGACTGAACATTACTTATTCAGGTGGCAGGGACCTATAAAAGGACAAATTGTTTGAATGTGTGGGCCAGGTTTATTTTCTCATTCTTCTCGCCATTTTTTAGAGTTTCTGATAGAGACTTCTAGAAGCCAGGTGACCTGGTCTCCTGAGTTACTGCTGAAATTCATGTTCCTCGGATGCTGCTCAAAAGCAGCAGAAACACTCATGAGTAAACATGATAAATGAGGCTCCTGCAGTGGATTGATGTCTGTGTATTCTGCACTCACCAGGACGGCGCAGTGAATTTCTGTTCGTGTATTCCTGCAGCTGAATCTTGCCTTTTGAGCGTATCAGTGAGTCTCTGCATTATCGGAGGCCTTCATTATCTAAATTGTTGAGCTTTCACCCATAAAGCGGAGCATCCTATTTGTCATAAAAAACCAAAACCAAAAAATGAGTATTGTTTCTGTTAATATACCATTATTTCCGGGAGGAAAATTTGAGAAGGACGGGCTTTTCAACGTAAGCTTTGAAAGATACTAAATTTCGGATGAGATCTTTTCCGTTAGGGTTTAATAACTCCCCTTCCCTAGATAGCTTTTCCAGGTAGGATGTGTGGTCATCATCTATGTTTCTTTGGCATCTGTAGTAAAGAAATAGGAGTGTATAGTTAGTAGAGTTAGCCTATCCGTGAGGTATATTTACATTTCTGCTTTGTTACCCTTACAAGAACTTAGGGCCGTCAGGGTACCACCAGTCGTTTTTAGAGGTCTAATACTTAGGGGTGGAGGGAGCGTCTGGAAGGAAGGAAGGGAACCAACCAAGTATTAAGGGGGAAAAAAAAAAGTGAACAAATGCCCAGAACTTGAAATTTAATATCCTGGAAATCAGCAAACTTTCAGAAAGCACGCAGCCATTATAATGAAAGATGAAAAGTCGAATTCGTTTTACCTTGCCTTTGAGTTAAAATTACTGAACTGATAGAGGTCTTGAGTTGTTTTATGCCACCCCCTTGCCTAATTTGGGCCATGTTTTACATTCGCCCGTAGAAGTCTCTCCTCTAATCTCTTCTAGAATTGTCCATGACATCTTTTATAAAAGGTCAACTGTCAGAAAGAAGTGATGTTTACTTTAAAAATAGAGTGTCACAATTTATATCTTTTGGTCTGTCAGAGTCTGAAATACAGCTATGGCCCTCATTAGATGTATTGTTCTCTTACAGATACTTTCAATTTGGGAAGTAATAAGATGCTGTCTCTTTATTAATGGAGATGACAGTCTAGTTACGTTAGAAAAAAAAAGTTTTGATTTATTGTTAATGGTGAAGTTAGAGTGTTCTTAGAAGTTACAGAGAGTTAAATGCTGTCATTCTGTCTCTTCCTGCTAAGAACAAAAGCAAATGATTGTGAAGTATTTCAGTGCGTTGAACCTGAAGTTAGAGCCTGCCTTTCTCAGTATTGTAAGAAGCACTTTGCCGAGTTGCTATGGAGACAGATTTAAATTATTGAGTTGAAAGTTATGATGTTGATCTTGATACAGATCTTCTGTGAGAGATAGGCATTGCAAACTACAAATCGTAAAGCTACTCTTACAACTATTTCGAAGACAAACAGTGACCGTGCACTTGTTGTGTGGTAGATGCTGTGCTAGAGACCTGGGTACCCAGATGGAAAGACAAGGTTCTCTGCCGCCAGGAGCTCAGATTCTCCTGGGGAAATAATCAGACACAGGGACCAGATCAGGGCCGCTGGTAGAATGTGGACATGTGCGAGGTGCCGTGGGAGCACTGCCGGAGCTGGGCGATGCTTGAGCGGACTTTCAGGGTGTGCGAGATTTGTCTGGCCGACAGGGAGGGTGGGACAGAGGTGGTGTGCCCACAAAGGAAACTGCATGGGTTTGGGGTCAGAGATGAAAAGGTATTTTAAAGCAGTTCTTTTAAATCGCTTTACATCTTCTTAGCCATACTGTTAGGAAATATTTGGGAGATGCTAAATATTTGATTTCATGAGCCATTTGAATGTTCTCTGCAGTCAGTCTGCCGACTGCCCCAGTTCACAGTGTAACTGAGGTGTTGGACATCTCCAAACGTCATGAGGATTAAATGAGAGACTGTCTTGTGAAGGGCGTAGCTCAGAGTCTGACATTTAGTAAAGCTTGTAAGGAAACGTGCGTTGCTTTTTTAACGGCATCAATATTATCATTGCTCATTCCAGATTTCTGGTTATTTTGGATGCTTTTGTAACAGTGAGGGTAGTTTGTTTGTAAAACATTTCCCATGCTTGCTGGATTGCAAATCTTGTGTGTAACGCCCTGTTGCATGCCTACTGTGTGCTCAGCATTGGCTAGGACCCAGTGTAGAGAAGTACACGTGGCTCCTGCCCTCAGGCAGCTCCCGCCTTTGCCGAGAATGTAAAGGGACAGATAGGAAGTGAAGGGTACTGTATGGCTGTCATGCAGTTGTTCAGTATGTTATTTAAAGTTGTGTCGTGTTTTCAGGTGGGTCTAGGGCACCAGGGACAGAGATGGCAGACAGAGCCAGCGGGGCCGAAGACGCAGGGAAAAAACTAACCTGAAAACTTCATGCAGTGGTCTGGCTGTGTGTAGGAGGGAAGCAGTTGCCCGCGGTATGCCTCCGGGCTGTCACCGGGAGTCTCTTCCATTCACATCTAGGTGATTGACATGCCATCGTTTTGTAGGGTCACTAGGAGAGGTCAACCACATATCTGTCTTTTTCCTTTCACGTTGAAGGGATTTATTATATCCTTCCCCGATAGTAGTTTTCATCAGATAGGAGGAATAAGCACCAGGCATAGAGTAGGAGGTAGGCATGGTTGGGGGCGGGGCTAGGAGGTGAACGTACTAGAAAATAGACTTCATTTCGGTCTCTGACAACTCGCCAACAAAAAGTTCAGTAACAAATACTGAAGGACTACCCCGTGCCAATTACTGTGCTGGAAACCAGGGATAAACACAGAGACGAGCAGATGACCTTCCTCACCCCGCTGACCTGAGACCCTCGTGGGCGCATGAAAAGATAGAGTGAACCAGTGAATAAGGTGCATGTGGGGTGGCGGTCACCGGCCAGGAGGGTGCAGAAGGGTCGGGGGCAGTATGGCACAGGGTGCTCCAGGGAGAGGACATGGTAAGGGTTATTGGGAACTGTGAAGGCGCACCTTCCTCCATCGTCTTTTCCAGGTGTCTCATGCCAGGTAGGGACAGGGAACCCTGAGCGCTCGTTCCAGACATTGGCCACCACGGCTTCTCCTCCAGGCACCCCTCTCCTTGGCGGAGTTTGGGCCGTAGCAGTGGACTGTGGCACTGGCCGTGTTGGAGCTTACTGTGAGTCGGGCTGCTGTCCGCCTGGCTTTGGTCTCCTAGACAGGGGCCGTATGCTTCTGCGGGGCCGTGGATTTGTGAACCAGCTGCTAGGTCGGCTGCTGGATGCTGTGGGATCAGGGCAGGTTAAATAATATCCAGGAAATTGTTCTAGAGCTTTCTACATCTGTGTTGCTCTTTCCTGAGTGGCCCAGGGGAATGACGTTCTCTCCCACACTTGAATCTCGAATGCCTGAATAAGACGAGGCGCCAGCATGCAGGCAAGAATACGGGGAGAACAAGAGGCTGGATTTTATTATGAGATTCCGTTCGTTTAACAACCCTTGGTAGGAAACTTCTAAATGCATGGTAGTAACATACTGAATTATGCGCGCAGAGAACCCAGAGTGACGAACAGCAGAAGCTGCTTTCTGGCGGTGCACGTGTTAGCTGTTGAAACCCGTGTGTGAGGGATGGCCGTGGAAGCCGACTGCCGGGCCTGTGGCTGTGCTGTGGCACAGAGGCCCTCGAGAGCCGGCCCCGAGGAGGCGCCTTCTCCCTCCCCTCGGATCCCAGGTTCCGGGGGCATTTGAATTCTATTTTTAAACAGAATACTCAATTATCTCTGCTTCACTTAGAGTCTGAAAAGCTGTGTTTAATAATAAATGTGGGGGGGGGTTGTGTGTGTGTGCGCGCGCGCGTGTGTTTATGTGTTTGAATCAAAACAGTTTCACAACAACGGTCGCATCCCCTGCACTGACAAAGAAAACCTTTCCCCCGTCGTCTCTACTAAATGCAATAGCTTGATATTTGGGATTTTTAAAGCTGAAAGTCTTAATGCCTGTCATTCAGTGAAAGAAAATGTGAGCTCCTTATAGTAATCCGAAAATTGTATAATCCACTTTAAGATTTGTACCACATTTCTGTTTATTCGTCTCTTTTCTTGTTCTTTGCTTGATTTAAATATCTAAATTACTGGAAGAAATTGTTTGCTCTTTAAGGGATTTGAGGCTTAACTATACAAAGGCTTGATTATAATTTCTTCATTGTTTCTTAGCAATTACTATAAAAATACAATATTATTTTCATACAGGAAGCTGAAAATGCAGGCTGTTCTAAAGGAAGCTGTTGTGTAGTTCCTTCCTTTCCAAACTTTGAGCCCAATGCTTTTCCTCACCCCAAGTTCAAGGGCTTAGTTTACGTGTGTGAAAATAAACTGAACACTTAGTCACAAAGGAGAATCTTGAGGCTGCTAAGCAAACAGAGGTTCAGTATAAGCTTTTGAGGTACTCACAGCATGTGGTAAAAAATAATAAATTTCAGAGTGGATAGTATGAGGAAATAAAGGTCGAAGAAAACAAACTGAGGGGTCAAGTTCAGTACCTAAATTGTGTACCTTTTAATTGCATTACTGTCTTTTCTGTGGGGGCTGGTCTTTGAAAACTGTTCTTTGAAAACAGAATTGTCAGTATTTTCCAAGGAAGGATTTGGCAGATTTTATAATTTTTTCTTCAAAAAAATTTTTTTGTCATTGCAGCTCTTTGAAATAGCAAGAAGAGAAAAAAAATAATACTAAATTCCTCTGTGATAAAATTATTCCGGATTATCTACTGACTTCATTCAGGTAGCTGTTAATAAGTTAAAGTAGTTCAGGATAGTCCGCTCTAAATATCTCTTTCAATATGGATGGCTTCCTGAAGTCTGTGTTAGCTTGTTGAAGTCTTTTTTTTTGACACTGACAGAGGAAATGAGACAAGTAAGTTGTCCGTATTTATTTAGTGTAAATAATTGTGCTTGTTTTCCATAAGACACTGGAAGCTATACTCATGTTAACCTCTGTCGAGGCTCAAAGTTCACCGGGAAATTACCTAGAAACTTCTGTGTTACTAATCAACATCGTCTGGGAAAAAGAAAACATAGAAGCCTTGCTAGTAATATTATGGATGACTTTTTGTTATCAGCGGAGGTCTGTGAGCTGACACTGTGAAGAATACCAAGCACCACTGCAGTCTTTTCCAGGAAAGCATACACAAGGTTTAAGATTGCCGACACAGAAGGGGCGAACGGTATCCGAACTTCTGTCACCGAGTAGGAACAGGAGGGGAAGAAGGAAACAATAAGGGTCAATAGTTTGCCCTTTAGTTTCCAAATCATGTTAATGATCCCTGGAGTAGGGTTATGTCGTGTTTACTCTCTCACCTTGGTACTTGGTAGAAACTTCAAAACCGTCCAAAGACGTGACACAGTCTCAGCTGGGCAAGCCATGCAAGGGCAAGGCAGGCTCATCTTCAGGAACGTCCTGGTAGAGTCAGCCCAGCAGCTGTCCGCCTGATGGTCAGGAGCTGACTCTCCTGGATCAGGTAAGTGCGGAGGCCACAGGCGGCCGCTTCCATCGGGCGAATTGCATCAGCAGTGGTGGGGCCCCCAGGGGTTTCAGAGGGCAAATCGGAAGCGCAGCATTGTTTTTAGGGGAGGCAGCAAGGTGGAGTAGACGGAGGCAGGGGTCAGGGCTCCGGGCTCCAGTTCCAGCCCTTGGCAACTTGTTTGGAGGCTTTGGACAAATCATTGCGCTTTTTTAGGCTCTGCTTCCTCATGTGTAAAGTGAGGGGGCTGAATCACATGGTCTCAGAGGCCCTGGCCCCGTCCGGCCTCTGAGTGCAGTGACCTTAACGAGGTCATCAGTGGAGCACCGTTCCTTCCATCCCCAAGCGCTCGTACCCCTCTCTCAGGGGACTCGGGCTGCCCTGTGTCCACGGTGTGCTGTCAGTCACCAGGTGCTGTCCACTTCTTCCTGGGAAATGCCTTTTTTTTTTTTTTAAGTTTATTTATTTATTGAGAGAGAGAGAGAGAGAGAGAGGGAATCCCAAGTCCACTCGTTGTTGTCAGTGCAGAGCCCCATGTAAGGGCTCGAACCCACGAACCTGTGAGATCATGACCGGAGCCAAAACCAAAAGTCAGACGCTTAAGTGACTGAACCACCCAGGCGCCCCAAAGGGAAATGCCTTTTGTCTTTTCTTCCTTCTCACCGCCTCTGCATTTGACCAGACTCTCAGTATACTTGTCAGGATGATGGCCTCACCCTCTTGCCTTCCACCCTCCCTGCCCCCAACCCCCTCATCCTGTTCCTGTTTTCAGTGCGAGTCCTTTCTTTCCCATCCCATCCTGTGCGGAGTCTCATCTCCCTTAAACACTGTTTCCATCAGGAGTGTTTCCCTGTTCAGAAATGATCAGCCTGCGCTGTGATCCTGTCCCACCCTCCCCATCTACCTTTGTTTTCTGTCACTCTCCAGCACACCCTGCTGTGTAGTGAGACCAGTTTATAGCTGTTTTCGCGCATCTTCCATATTCCGTCCGCTCGTGTCATTTGTTGATTTTGGTTCTTTTATCTGGAATACCTTTTTCTCTTCATAAACTGTGCGTGTAACAAATTCAAGAGGCAGGAAGGGTAGGATGACTGAATAAAGCTCTGTAGGTTGGGGCCGATAGAAGTAGCGAGAGAGGTGGGGTTGGCCGGACAACAAAGGGAAGAGCGTTTGTGAGCCAAGAGGAAAGGACAGTCGATGTTAAACACGCAGGGGGTTTGAGCCCCAGAGAAAGGAAG
>NC_064815.1:6392622-6468436 GCF_023721935.1 Panthera uncia
ACTCCTGGAATTCACGGTGTCACGGTCCCTGCCCGCTGATGAGTACCGGTGGTCAGCTCATCGGACTCTAGAGGACGACGTTGGGACAACCCTTTACTGAGTTTCTTCTGCTTTTCGGCCTCGGACCATATGTTAGTTGTATTGATCCGTGAAAGTTGATTGACACAGCAGTAGTTGTGGAAACACGAAAATGCCCTGGAGTCTCATTAGATCCTACGCCGTTCTGTCAAAAGAGACGCATAGACAAGTGACTATTAGTGTCTGAAGGTTTCTGCCTCACGTGTGAAGGGCACTAAAAATACTTAGGATATTTCACATCAGTAGCGTTTCATTTTCCACTCCTTTTTGGCAAAGTTGGTTTATTTGAAAGAACGGCTGCTGGGTTGTTTTTTTTTTTTTCTTTCGAGACCGCGAGTTTCCAGGTAATGAGGAACGATGGATTTTGGTCCATTTAGTTCTAATGGCATGGACACTGCTCGGTCTCTGTGGTGTTTCTGACGTGTGCCGACTGTAAGGGCTTGGGAGTCCAGTGTTGCCCTGTTTCTTACTTACATTAGGATATCGCAGAATTCCTGTTACTGTTGACAGTGCTGGTTAGCCAGAATTATTATTGGGAAAAGCAGACGTACTAGCAAATAGTGTCGGGCTTCAGGGAGTCTCTGCAGCTCCTGAACAAGAAAAGGTAGTAATACCTACTGAAAAGTTAAGAGGAAGATGTTCCAAGTACCGTCAGCCTACGAGGAGTCGTCATCACAAACCAAAGAACTGTTGGGATAACGAAGCCTATGACCTCGCAGCTTTGTGAATGCTTATATAAAGTTCCTGGTAAATACCAGTCCGTGTGCGTAGTGGGGAATTTCATTATCAGTTGCTTTAGGTGAGGCTAGCCGTAAGCATCGCGGATTCTCCTGGTGAAATTCAAAACAGAACACTCTCCTTAGACTAGTTTGTTTTGTCAAAGCAGCAGCAGGGAGCCTCGGCCTTTGACTTGTCCACAGAAGGCTTTGAACATTTTCTGTTTGTGTGCAACATGGATGAGATTTAAATTTCATTTCTGGTTCTAGAACTAAAGGATATTACAAATCACTGACTTGACAACTGAAGAATTAATAATTACAGATTTTGAAGAAAAATCAAATAAGTTGAGATGATTTAATCCAATTGAGTGGTTTAATCGGAGTCATTATTAAGATAACAAATCATAATACCGGTGCTACCAGCTAGTTACAATTAAACAGGAAAATGGATGTCCAGTTTCCAGAGCTCTCTCATGGTGAGAATAAAAACCACAGAAAGAAAACGGGGCTGTCTATTAATTTCCTTTGACCAAAACGGACTGCTCTGACAGCCCCAAGACTCAGCGTTTGAACCAAAGTGCATTTCTCGCTCAGCACTGCCCAAGGTGGATCAGACTGCCACCCTGGTCAGCTGTCCTCTCGGTGACTGGGGGATCTGGGCTCCTGTCGCGTTGTCCAGCCCGTGGGTGTGGGCGGGGGGAAGGCTTCCAGACTGGGGGGCCACGTTCCCACTTCTGTCACAGGCCGGTGAATCCCAGTAGAGATAAAGGGTGTGAAAGTTCATGGTAGGTGGCATAGGAAACCGTGGGGGGATCGACGCGGTGTGCTGGGCTGTGGCTGTGTAAGAAGATAGTGCACCTTTGTCTGAAATCCTCTAAGCAGGCCATGCTGGGGAGGAGAGATGAAACAAATACCTTTCCCTAAACGCCAGAACTTTTCTAAATGTTGGAAATCATCTCATACGTGCTGTACCTGCGCTGCCCATTAGCTGTGTGTGGCTCTTTAAATTTAAAGTAATTAAAATGAAACACTTTGTTTAAAATCCAGCTCCTTCATCACATTAGGCACAGGTGGTTAGAGCCAGCCGTATTGAGCGGCGCAGATGATAAAGGATTGCCTCCGGTGTCGAAAGTTCTGTGAAAGATGGTGTTGCTCTCCCCTCACTCCACGCCCCTGCTCACCATGTTCCTCTCACCTCAGCTCTGCAGGCTGAGTCTGGGAAAACCCAATCCCGATGTCATTTCCTAAAGAAAGTCACTTGACCCTATCAGCTAAGAATAATTTCCTCCCTCTGTATGTTCCCGATAACTTGATCTACGGCTGTCTATGGCATTTTACGTCTTGCTGGGTTTTTGTTTTTAATTTTTTTTAATGTTTATTCTTGAGGGCAAGAGAGAGCGAGCAGCGAGCATGAGCGGGGGAGGGGCAGAGTGAGAGAGGGACACAGAATCAGAAGCAGGCTCCAGGCTCCGAGCTGGCAGCACAGAGCCCGATGCAGGGCTCGAACCCACGAACTGTGAGATCATGACCTGAGCCGAAGTCAGATGCTTAACTGGCTGAGCCACCCAGGCACCCCTTACCTTTTGCTATTGTATCTTTATTATCTTCACTGTTAGGCCGTAATGATTTGGGGGGATAGAATCCTTATTTTGATCATTTTCATACCTCACCCCCAGTGTCCTGCATCTATCTCATAGACACATTATTATGCAACAAGGATTTAAAGAGTATTATCTACCTCCCTGCCTTCTTAAGCAGAATACCATTTGAACTATTCCCATCAGATATAATTTATAATTAGCTATAAACTAATAACCCCCAAATGGAATGCATTGGTTCCTTAAGGCACTGTGGAGATATACAGAGTGATCCCTGGACCATCACTAGATTGCTAGCATTGTTATTTATGGTTTGATTTTTGCCAAAATCTGGCCGCTCTCCCTTTTCAGATAGGCTTTGTCTAAGCTCCTTCAAAGTAAGCAAAAATTAACAAAATGTAATAGTGCAATCTTGATTCTGTTGTTGACCTAACTAAAATACATTTATTGAGCCATGGTGGGAGAGACAAATAGGCAGTTGAAATAAAGAATGCTACAAAGCTTTACAGTAAAAGCACTTGAGTTTTACAACTATTTTGATTTCTCTGGGAATGTCTCCTTTCTTTGTTTTCTGTCAGTGTTCTACAAAATTGAAAGTGTTGTACAGTGAGATATCACTAAGTTAACATTAAAAAAGTAATTTCAAAGAGTAGGATATGGTCCTTTTCAGAAATTGAAATAACATACAGGTGTGATGGAAAAGGTAAAAGGTCCCTCTTCCCAGACATGAGTCAGTGTTTTTAAAAAGAAAGTGGGTGCGTGCTCTTTTTGAGATGAAATTATTTAATTTTTTTATTAGAAATAATTCCGTTTTGCAGAAATTTGAGCGTGCATAGTATTATGCCAGCATGCAAGGAGCTCACAGCCCAAAAAGTGAGAAAGTAAATGATAATATAGGAGTAAAAATGAGCACACATGCGTAAAAGATAAAGAAGAAACCCATGTGTACTTTGGTCCAGTGAGGGATGGTCACGCCTCTCTCGCGGGTTCCAGGCCTGTGCAGTCCTCGACCTGGCGACACCAGCCGGCTTCTCCTTCCCATGAGACCCACTCCTCCAGTGTCCTGTCGCAGTTGAGGGCACCTCTGTCCACCTGTTGACTCATGGCGGACACCTGAATAGGGCTGATCCCTGACCTCCTCCTCATAACCTGTCACCGAGTCCTGTCACCAGATCTGTCACTTCTACCTCAACAGTATTTCTTTCTCCTATCCACAGCATTATTGCACCACAGCCACACCCTTGTCGTCGAGGTCCCCTTCCTCAAATACAGTCTTTATAGGGGTCTTGACTCTAGTAGACCAAAAGCTGCCTCCTCATCTCGCCCCACCCACTCGGGCCTCTCCATCAAGTGAGGGCCCTCCCCTGTGTCCAGAAGCAGGTCACATTTTTCTGTCCCTCCATCACTCTTTTCTCCCAGAATGCCTCTCCTCCCCACCCCACCCTACTCTATTGGCCTGACGGGCCGCAGCTCACCCCTTCGTCTGCACCATCACATACAGTCGCTGGGGTGCTAGGAGAGCACACAGGTTAGCCCACTTCTCAGTTCTCTTGTTTTCCTGGGCAGATTGGCATGTGTGTGTGTGTGTGTGTGCGGCCCATTTCTAAATCCACAAAGTAGGCAGAAAAACCAAGCCATTGAGCCAGGATCAAGTGACCTCAAAAGAGTGGCATGTGCTTTCTAGTCTGGGAAAAATCGGAGGTACCTAATATGCCAGTTTTCCTGTTTCATTGTCACTTGTCCTTTTACTCAGAGAACCTGCCTCAGGCATTTACGTTAAGACATTGCAGAATGTTTTATGCCGCGTACATCTTCCCAGCTTAGAGCAGTTAGGAAGATGCTTTTACTCAACGGCACCTCTAGCGAGAGCTGCCCACTGGAATTCTGATGTGGTGGTGGTGGAATAGAGAAGTTCTGATTGCCCCCAAAATAAGAAAAATATTATCTTCTCTGTGAACCATGTAGGGTAAGAAATGTGGAAGTTCAGGGATAGAGCCAGTAGGGTCCTACAGATTAAAAATCCGTTATCAACAAGAAAGAAATCAAGTATTGTTTTAACCTCTTTACGTTGCTGGTGATGAGGCAGTTAAGTGGATGATGTTGCTTTCAAAGTGCCTGATATTTGCGTTATACTTCCTTTTATGCCACTAGGTACTTTATTTCCACCGCTCTTTAACCAAATGAGATGTTTTAAAACGCGTATATGTGTAATATCCTTCTGTATGCGTGCCACAGACTGATGTTACCCCTGCTGTTCTGTACCAGGCCCCCCAGCTTGACATCACGTTGTCATACCACGAGAGGCATACTTTAAATTCATTCCAACTTTTGACAAAAAGGAGAAGGGAATTTGTGTGAAGGTATGATCAGTTTAAAGAAACATGCCCCATTTTTAGCAGTCTGTTTCCATGGTAACAGAAGCAGCAGCCAACCACGGAGTTATCAAAGTGCCTGTAAATTTCCAAAGCTGCATGTTGAAAACATGGTCTTCCTGACCTCATGCTGCAGAATAATTCAGGAAACCTATCGCATGTTAGCCTGGACTGTTCGCATTTTCGTTTCTGCTTCATTTTTGCTTTTAATTCCTAATAGAGGCTAAATGGTGCATTTTAGACTGTGACCTCCTTACCAGCAAGTTTAGAATTCCAAAGTTTGTCTCACCTGCCCCTTCCCACATCCCCCACCCCCGGGGAGTTCATAGGCTACAGTAGGCTTTCTGACATTGGAAAGAAAGGCAATATTTCCTGTGTCGTCTAAGAACTTTTTCAAACACTAATATGTGCAGTTTTTGTTTAATTTTTTAAAGTTTATTTATTTTTGAGAGACAGAGAGAGACACAGTGCAAGTGGGGGAAGGGCAGAGAGAGGGGGAGACACAGAATCCGAAACCAGTGCCGGGCTCTGAGCTGTCAGCACAGAGCCCAGAGCCTGACGTGGGGCTCGAACTCACAGACTGCAAGATCATGAGCTGAGCCGGAGTCAGTTGCTTAACCAACTGGGCCACCCAGGCACCCCTGTGCAGTTTTGGTTTTTTTTTTAGTTAATTTGATAGTTAATTTGATGTTGTCTCCCTTTCTTCAGTGGAAAATAATCATAATATAAAAATTCCTGATCACAGTGCTGCTTGCCCTTCATCATGTCGGAGTGTCGATTTACGTACACTCCATACGTAACTGCGTTGCTCCAGAAAGGAAGCCGTGGTCCGGGAAGCCTGCGCGTCAGTGCAGATGGCGTGGCTCTTAGAAGACAAGCCACCACTTTATTTGGGGCCTCTTTGTGCTTTCTAGTTTGTAGCATCACTTAAAGAAGAGGCTTACTTTGTAATTGGCAAGTTAGAGCCCTGAAAATAAAGCCAGAGGTCTGTGATCTTTGGTTGCTCCCTTTTGTCATGTGTGAGAGTCCTTGAGTGCTTTTTCTGTTCCTTAATGCATCATGAATTTTACAGTAATTTTAAGTGGAGATGAAAACAAACTGGTATCTGCCAGGTTTTCATGGTTTTCTTGACTCCTTTGCCTTCACCTTCCCTTATTAGTCGTCCTGTATTAAATTTTATTTTCTGTTCTACCACCCACAGTAATTCAAAAATACCCCAGCCTCAGATTCCTACAACAAACTGAAATAATCTTGGTTCTGCCCATGATAAGCCCTTGCCTCTCGAAAATTCTTCTGTTGATCTCTTCTTAAATTTGGCCTAGTATTAAAAAAAAAAATTGGCAGAGCTTTCTTTCCTTAGAAACTTCAACTCCGTTACATACTGTAAGTCTACCGTGCAAAGTTAAGTAAAACGTGTTGATTCAAACTTCTATACTGTGAGCATTGCAGAAGATGCTAGAATATAGGGATGTGGTCTAGAAGGGGAAATAGGGGCCAGAACAGCCCCAGCACAACCTAGAATTCAGTGTGACAGCGAGTGTAAAATGTAGCTGTGACTATATTATCACATTATTAAAAGATGGAGTCAGCGTTAGTGGTTAATGGAGTTGTGGTGAGGGCTAGCTAGGAGTGGGTGAGAAATGAGAAATTTGGTTATTGAGTTATTCGTGTCTTAAGGTCTCTTGTTCTGCTGACGTGTTTTTTTTTTTAATTGAGCTAAAATTCATATAACAAAAACTTAACCATTTTAGAGTGAACGATTCAGAGGCATTTAGTAGTATTCACCAGGTTGCTCAGACACACCTCTGGTTCCAAAACATTTCATCACCCCAAAGAAAACCTCGCAGCTGTTAAGCAGTTGCTCCCACACCCCCCTCCCACCCCCCACCCCCCACCCCAGTTCATAGCAGTCACCACTCTGAACTCTGTCTCAGGTCCACCAGGTGGCCTTTGTGTCTGGCATCTTTCACTGAGCATCGTGTTTTCCAGGTTCGTCCGTGTGGCAGCACCTGTCCGTGCTACATTCCTTTTTATGGCTGGATTCTGTTCCGTTGTGTGGACGGACCGCAGCGCGTTCATCCATTGATGCGCTGCTGACTTGGGGACCGTCCCCAACTTCTGCGGACTGTCAGCGGTGCCGCCGCACACACGGATGCACCCGTGTGTCTGAGCCCCCGCCGTCCATTCTTTCTGGTTCACCCAGACGGGGAATTGCTGGGCTCTAACTGCTCGTGATGAAAACTTGGTTTGCTGAGCTTTAGGGAGAACTGCCAGACGTCGTGATTTTGTATCTCGTGGTCTCTTTCTCTGATCACAGTGATAACGTTCAGAGCTGACGAGCGACCTGCCAGTTTCCTGAGTGACTTCTGTCCCCCAAGCTGTTGCCACCATTAGTCGGAGCATCTCGGGAACAAATAACCTGTTTCTCTTTTCACCCTGCTCTTCAGCGTCTGCAGCGACTGTTCCGCACCTCCTGCATTGGCCTCAGACTGACCTTTTCCTCCCTCGCCTCACTTTCAGCGCGTCGCCTGGCTTCCTCCTCCTTTGAGGAAATAGAAGGCGTCATTGGCAAGTCTCTGGACAGCCCAATCCAGATCTGTATACCTACCTGCAGCTCTGCCCCGTTCTGTTTGCCCTCCTGTTGCACCAGAAGAAGCAGCTCTTAGCAGAAGCTGTCTCTGTGTGCTCCGACGCCCTTCCCTTCAAGGGACCTGCCGCCTCCTACTCTCCTGTTCATTCTCCTTCCTGTTCATTCAGCCCGTTCTCCCCTTTCCCTCCCCTCCCCTCCCCTCCCCTCCCCATTCCTCTCTCTTGTTCTTCATCTGTTATAGACTTGTTCCAGTATGTTCCGGCTTGAAGCTTTGCGCCTTCTCTCCTGCCTTCATGGGCACCATCTTGAAAGCATTGCTTCCGTTGACGTCATTCACACCCTTGCCCCTCCTTTACTCCATATGCCTCCTCTGGTCTGACTTACATCCATCCCTCCGAGTAGTAGCTCCTCATGACCCCCTTATAGAAAATACTTTTACACCACTCTCCAGGCTCCTCTTCCTTCACAGACGGCTTCCTCGACTTCCTTTGCTGGGTCTTCTTCATCCCCTCGCTGACCCATAAGTGGGCTTTTAATTGTTAACGTTCCTTGTTCCTCGTTGCTGAGTCCCGGGCTTCCTTTGCCTTCTCTTTCCGTATTCTCCAGCTCAGCGGACTCTCAGGGCTTTAAATGCCACATAAGTGACGACTTTCAAATTTCAGTCTCCTTCCAAGACCTGCCTTCTGAAATCTGGACCCCCAGAGCCATCGTCACTTTGACATCTGCACTTACAACTCACACACGTCCGAGACCAAGCTCCCAAATGGCCAACTTGCGTTGTTCGTCTCAGTCACCAGTCTACCCAGGTGCTTAAGCCCGAAACCCAGGAGCCATCTTGGTTGTGTCTTCCCCCTTCAAGCCCAGCATCCAGTCTCTTACCACATACTGGTTGATTTTATTCTAAATATATCTTAAATCTGTCTAGTACATCTCTCAGCTGTGTTGAAGGGGGAAAAAATGAGATGTCTTGTGCTTGAGGTTTCTACCCAGGAACATCAGAAAATTCTTCCAGGTTTATGAATAAATACGAGGTTTGCAACAGAAAGCTTAACTAGAGCTTCTGACAACCGTAAATGTCTCCACATTCAGTCAAAAACCTGCCCCATCACCCTCCCTAATTCTTTTGATGTCTTTTGGTCCCTTACTCCTTATTAGTTATATCAAATTTTACTATCATTTTTGGCATGATATTTGCCAGTGGTCTGGGGTGAGTGGAAGTGATCTTTGTTTCTGAATTTAAACTTCTCTTAAGACACGATGGTGCACATACTGGGGAAGGGACGAACAGAAGTGTCCTCTCTTACGTCGTAAGTGGGACTACAGAGTGCTGAAACCATTTGGATTGAAAAGCACCCCTATCAGAATTTGAAGTGCATATTCTGTTATCATACATTTTATATAATCATCATCATCATGAAAGGATACCAAAAAAATGAATGAGGACAATCACCGCAGCCTGGTTTATAATAGCAAAAAACCTAGAGACTTAATGTGTATACAATTGAGACCTCCACACATTAGATACAGCCGTTAACACAGCTGGTAAGAATGAGCTAGATTTCGTGGGGTGTTTTAAAGCACATCACCAAACTACATGAATAGTAAGATCTCACCCCATACATCTCCTTTGCATATTTTATATTTAATATTCTGGGAATATTCACAGAACACCCTCTGGAGCCATGGAAGCTTCCCAGTGCTTTCCTTTATGGTGGAGGACTAGAGGTGGGGAGCGGGATGGACCAACATTCACTGTTCTTTTTAATGCCTTTTTTATGTGTGTGTGTCACTTTTATTTCAACAAATAAATAGAAAAGATTCTCCTAAAACATGGATTTTGAATAGAGGCATTGGTGGTACATATAGTGGTGTATTTCTGAGACCCGGGCCCAGATGGAATTCTCAGGATATGACTGCTTACCTTCTGACTACAGAGTACCCGTCCACACCAAGAACATGCGAATCTTGGTGGGATTAAATTTTTTAAAACCTTGCTGATAATGGGGGAGACTGTATGTGTGGGGGCAGGGGTATGTGGGAAATCTGTCCTTCCCTCTCAGTTTTGTTGTAAATCTAAAACTGCTTTAAAAAATAATAAAGTCTTTTTAACAATCCTTATGGTTTTATATTTGGGGCAAAAAATGGTAATTTTTCCCAAGCATCTGGAGTAATAGTGGTCATAGTACAGTATTAATAACTACCACCTTTTTAAACATTTATTTTTAAGGTCAAGGAAAAGTTCATCAATCTTTTGCTATTTCAATATCACATTTTTCCAAGACTTCAAATTTTCGGCCTTACCTGTAAGCAAATGTAGTTGTACATTTTACCACTCAACTGCCACTTTAATAAACCACTGCATCCAGGACTGAATGGGGCCCTCAGGCTTCACTGTCCTAAGATGTGACTTAGGGGCCCGTCACTCCCTCCCATATCTGTTGAAAAGATGTTATGATGATAACATGGTCTTGTTTTCATAGCATCAGGCCCCTAATTTATTTTAAATGTTAATTTATTTTTGAGAGAGAGTGCTAGTGGGGGAAGGGCAGAGAGAGAGGGACCCTGAGGATACAAAGTGGGCTGCTGACAGCAGTGTGCCCAACGCAGAGCTCAGAGCTGCCAACTGTGAGGTCATGACCTGAGCCGTAGTTGGACGCCTAACAGACTGAGCCACCCAGGCACCCCAGGCCCCTAAGTTAATGTAGTTTAAACGGTCCGTAATAGATTTTTGCCAAACCCCAATCACTTTATTCCCTTTCCTCAAACATCTGTTTGAAAAAATAAAATTAAATTGAAAAACTGAAACCAGGGCCTGGTTTTGACTGGTATTTGCCTGGTATTGACTTCAGAGTCGATACATCATCAATTCCAGAGTATTCTTTGGTTTTCCATCTTTGCTTTGGCCTCTGGTTAGCCGGCCTTCCCTTGACTGCTCAGGATTTTGGGTTTTCATTCCCCGTGATTCTGCGGTTTATCCTGCCCGATGTCCCGCAGTCAGGTTCTCTGACGCACCGACAGCTGCTTATGTCCCCTCCCCTTCTTGTCCCACCCTCCTTCGTACCCCATAAGTGAAACTGGCTATTTATTGAGAATTTCCAAGATCATGGCCCACTGCCACACCGCTTCCCAGAAAGGGTCATTTCTGCCCTGTTTTTGTAGTATACAGTCCTCAGATGTCCCCTCGCAAGCCCTTTGCGCCAAAACTGCACGTTGCTCTGGCTTATCCAGTTCATGCTCAACTGTCGTATGTTATTAAAATGCTGCATAATATGGGGCTTTTTTCCTTTAGAGTGAAAAAGCACTTTATGTCATATTATAGAAGCACTTCAAACGTTCTACTTACAGAAAAAAAAGAGAACAGACAAATCGCCTTGGTTCATAAAGCGGCTGAAAATTTTGAAGTGGGGTGTAAGTATTATGTGAATGACATTATTGCATATTATGTTTCTTTTTTTTTTTTCTATTAGAAACTAACCTGGAAATTTTGTTCCAAAAGCATTTTAATCCATTTAACAAAAAGCAGGGGAAAGGAACTAAAAGAAAATACTCTTCAATGTGTAGAGTGTCTGTGATGCCGTATAACAGAGACATTTCCTCTTTAACATTGAATAAGCTCCCTTTCATTTTTTGGAACGGTGCTTAAAAATCCAAGTTTTACATTTCTTTAAAAAAAAAAAAAAAAAAAACAAGCCTCCAGCACTTCCCTTGACACATTTATTGTTTTCATCTGTTGTAGTAAAGAATAGCACAAAATAGAATTTTTTAAATTGCTTGTACTTTTTCCTCTCTGCTGAAATATAAGAGTAAGCCCTGAAGGTTAGCCTTAAAAAGTATTAAGACCTGTCCACCTTGGGAAAATTCAATAATTAAGAATTTTTTTCTCTACATGAAGTACATGTAAAGTAGTCTGTATTCACGCCCTCCCCCATCTGCTATAATTTCCAAAGATGCTGGTTTGCCCCCGAAGAAATGCATCTCACTACTTCACGGCCATACCTTCTATGGACCACTAGAGGTATTACTCCTTCTAGGAATTAGGGAAATACCTGGAAGTAAGGAACAAAGTTTATACACACAAATTCCACCATAGCATCATTGTATATAGTTGCATAAATTGGGAACGACCCCCGTGCTAAATGACAGGCAGATATTTAGTAGACCATGGAGTGTGCGCGCCAAAGAATGTGTAGTCGTTAAAATAAGAGTGTTTTTCATTACATGTACGGTATGATGTGTGGAAGCAGAGGGTCCAAACTTAGGCCTAGATAAGAGACAGAGGATATACCCCAGTATGGTTGCAGTAGTTGTGTGTCTGTGGGTGATATACTCAGGGATTTTGTTGCTTAGTTTCTTCCTCCTCCTTTGGTATATTTCCTTAGCCTGTGTAATGAACATATCTGACTCTTAGATGAAAAGTTTTTCTTCTAATAAAAAATAAAAGACTTGGACTCGGCTAATTAAGAAAGATGTGCCACATACAGTATGCAAATGGCTCTGTCACTTCCTCTCCCTTCGTTGATGGAGGTCCTTTGAGCACCTCTTGTGAGTCTTGTCATCAGGAAACAGAGCTGTCGTAGAATTCTCAACTTGAGGTATTTGCTTTTACACAGAGAGTACAGTGCTAGCTGTATAATGAGATACGTATCTTTTATATCTAACCCCCCCCCCCCCGTTGTTGAGAAAATCAAAGGAGTTTAAACTCAACAATTTTAAACTGAAGGACGTATCAGGATCATGTGTTGGATTGTTTTCATTTCTACATTTTTCAAAGACAAAGGCATTCTTTGAAAATGTTCAAATAAGAGCAATGGTAACGTGAATTCTCTTTGCTCTGTTATTACCGTGTCCTTTGTTTTCTGAAACGATGTAGCCGCTCGCTGACTGTTTGGAACTATGATTTTTTCTCCCTCAGAATTCTCTAGATTTACATGTTTTCTTCTCTTGCGTGTAGTATTTGCAAAGTGGCCATGGAGAACCCTCAGTTTTAGTTAATCTCCTAATAGGATGGAGGCTGTGGTGTCAGCCCAGTAGCTCAGTTGATCCGCCCATCTCGGCACCAGGGAGGACACTCTGAGGTTCATTTTTCAGACGCAAGGCCATTGTCCGGGACGTTGGCTTCTTAGGCAACTGTTCGGCCACCCGCCGCCACCCCAAGAAAGCACCTGCCGGACCAGCCTCTAGTCTTGCCTTCGTGGCTACAGAAGTGCAGTCTTACCGACACACGCAGAGTGTGTCACTTTTCCAGAGACCAGCCGGGATAGCAGTTTACTCCTTTGTCTTAAGAACGACAACCGTGCGGCAGGCCCGGCAGAGGTCAGTGGGCCGGGCCTTCCCTGTGTCCACGGGAGCACGAGTGTGGAGCCTACCAGGGAGGAAAATGGTCTCCGGGCCGGATTCATAAGGGCCCCAGAGAAAGTCGAGAAAGCATCTTGATCCCACAACCACAAGTGGCGCTCTGATTACTAACAGAGTCAGGTCCTCTGTCTTCAGGACCCCTCGCGCCTTCGCTGCCCTGGCTCAGCTTCCGGTTCTGCCAGCTCCGGTTTTCCAGTGCCGTGGGACACCCACACTGTGTGCATCATTCCATCCTCGCCTCTCCTGGGCTGGACGTTCTGCCTTTGGGGTGCGGACTGGTTGTCCCTTATGATACGTGAACTTTTTTACTGACGGGCTGAGTGGGAAGTACCCAAAGGAGGTTTGCTGTTTCCCAGAATCATGAGCCTGTACCTATTTGTACTTTTTATAAATTCTCAGAAGATCTTCCATCAGGTTGTGAGTGACTGGTTATATTTAATGTGGGCAAATACTGTAATTGTGTTTTAACACTGACCCAAAGTGGCAACGTACCCGAGGCTCTCCACAGGGCGTTGTGCCTGACAGTCGGTGCAGTGTGTCCAGGGCCGCCCCCCTCCTGTTAGAGGTGAAAACTAAGCCAGACTGGGTCATCAGGCTTACACCCTGACTGTCATCTGTACCTCTGCCTCTTCCATTCATGTTCTTCCTCACGTCTTTGCTTCGACACACACCCTCCATTCCTGGCCGTTGCTGCTCCTGCCGCCCTTGGCCGTGCATCCCACACGTGCTCCGTGCAGTCACGAGCGGACACTCAGTACGTGGCTCTTAGGAGACGAAGGCTGCCCGCCTCCCCTGCTTTGAGTAGCGCTGTAGCACAATGATGTTGCTTCTTGGGAAGGTTACAGAGGCAATGAGAAGGGAATCGATGGGCAAGATGATTCCCCTCCCTGCAAGCAGTATGGCATAAGAAAGGTGCTTTGTTTTGCCACGTAGGAACCTGGATGGAAAACACACGTGGTTTGTGTTTGGTGTTTGCTTCGTCTTCACCATCGGTGACGTGCGTCCACGTTGTGTGGTACCCTCCTGGTAGCACACGCACTTTGCATGTCAGCATGAGAATGTGATGTCTAGTCAAAGACCTGATGGCGGGCAGGGCTGCCAGCAAAGTGCATGAGGGCCGCTGACCCGCGTGCAGTCAGGAGACGCTTACAGCTTACTGTGGCTTACTGTTGTCACTGTGGTTTGCAGATGAAGCTGTTGCAAATGTGTCCATCATCCCGAGATGCCACGCACCCTAAAGATCTGTATCGTGTTTGATACGTGTGTCTCACAATGTCTCACAAGTACGGTGCTTTGCTTGTTTGTTTTAAACCAAAGAAGGGGGCTGTTGATGTTTTCATTACTCTTTCTATTTTACACCTTTCTTTGAGGACCCCCTTGTGAGAAAGGAAGGCTGCCACTGCTAGAGATCCATCAGCAGACATGGACCACCGTGTTCCAGAAGTGTCAGCCTTTGAACTGGAGATGGTTCTGACCCTTTTCTCCCCTCAGTATTCCTCTTCTTGGGATTCGGCCTCTTGAAATGACCGTCTCAAGTTCAGACAAGTGTTAGCTTTAGCATTCACAGAAGAATGTTAGAGGATGCAGCCGTTTGGGTGCTATCCTGTTCATAGGTCATCTCTTTGGCTGTTTTTGTTCCTAGTGAAGTACCTTGGTGGGAACATACTGTCCTCAGGAAACTGTAAGTTATCAGGGAAACGATCTTTGTGTTAGAGCATAATTGATTCAAAGTATCACAAGCCATTTTACTGGGAGAAACATGTGCCTGTATTTTTTTGACTCATCAAATTTTTCTTTGGCTTTATGTGATAGAATCTTAGGTCAGTTGCTTCGGTTCTAAATGGGAGGTCATTGATGCTTTGTGATCCCTACGGCCCCCAAAAGAAGCAAAAAAAATTTTTCAGCATTTAGTAAAGGATGACATTCATATCTAGCATTGAATAAGAAAATGTGTTTACAAGCCATTTTGCAGTCTAGACTGTTTTGGAACTGTCTCTAGGACTGTGCTGTGCACCCAGCACAAGGGCAAGCAAAAAGCAAAGGATATAAGGGCCCTGGGCCCTGTGCCTTTGGATCTCAGGGGGTCGTTACAACTAGGAGCCATCATTTGCATATTGTTTGAGCCTGGGTGCGTGACTGGCCTGAGCTAGCCTCTCTGGCCAGCCATCACCCCCTTGCTAGAAAATTCTCTCTCTTTCTTCCAGAAGTACATTGAGGTAATTTTTTTTTTAGCATATTGGCAAACCTTACTCAGACCCTTAATAATCCTAACCTTGGTTTTCATCCATAGATGAAACCACAAAAATCAAAATAGAAACTTAAAATTGAACATAAGGTAAACCAAGGAAAGTATTTTTCAAAGTTACTTCACGTAATTCTTTTGTGAAGATCGGCTCGTTTTCCAGACAAAAATAGATGCTAGGAAAGGAAGCTGCTGGAGAAATACAGGGGAAACTTTTTTTTATTAAATGTGGCAAACTGGATTTTCACATTTTGTGACGTATACTTCATTCTCTACAAATTCTAATGATTTATTCTTTCTTCTCTTCATTAAAAAGATAAGATATCGATTGATTTTGGCTTTTTTTAGAACTTGTAGAGTGAGACATGGTGTGATGTTTGTGCAAAGATTATTAAACTTTAAGTTCTTAATTTAGAAATTTTCCTTTGGGTCATTAGTAATACCTCACAGGTCTAATTTTTGTTATATACTTGGCCTTCATTAAAGCTATTTAAAACTCGTTCCAGATGGAGCAAATCTCTCCGAATAAGTCAATCTTAAAATAAATTTTTGTTGCTTTAAAAAAAAAAGCCAATTAATGTCAAGGAATCTCATATTTCTATTTCTACAAGTTAAAATTTTTTATTCCCAAGTCTTAACTTAGGTATAAGCCAACTATTTTTGTTTATTTGCAGAGTATGTTGTCATTGTATTTAAACAACAAATACTTAGCTATATTCATCAAATTAAGATAATGAACTAACTAAACAAAAAAGAAGCCAAGGGAACTTCCGAGCTCACCAAACTGGCAGAAACTACAAATCGGTTTTCTTTTTACAAGTTGGACGGTGCCAGGTATTATCCTCACTCGCTTATGAAGTAGAAGGGGTTTAATAAAGCGTAGTTGTATCTCCTCCGGGATCCGCTAGTTGGCACCTGCAGTTGCCGATAAACTCAGTAGTGATCCTTTCCTTTTCACAGTGCTCCAGCTGAGGCTCCAACAGAGGAGGACGAGAGAACAGCTGGTGGACCAGGGCATCATGCCACGTAAGATTTCAGTGTCACTGTCGCCTCCAGTGTGATGTAACAAAGCGCACCCGTCCGGGAAGAACCTGGACCGCACTCTGCTTTCAGTTGTGTCCACGTAGTCAGTATACGGCGTCCACGTGAGCTGATACGGAAAATCGGGCATCAGCGCTGCCAGCCTAAGAGAATCCTCTCAAAGAACATTTTGAAAACCAGATGCACTATAAAAGATGGGCTTGAATTAATTCTGTATTACACAAAGAACACCTTGAAAACGGGGTAGTTAGGTTGAAATCAGTTCTCACTTCCAACATGAGCCCTCGTGTTAGTTTTGAAATCATCAGACTCCTCTCTGCCTAACGGGTCCAGTGTTACTTTGACTTGCAAAAGTAACGTGATAAAATTAATTTTAAAACTTGTTCTACTTTATTTAATTCAAGTTAATTATCCTTGATACAGTACAGTCTGGTCTGTAATTAAGTGCATCTCGGTTACAGGACTAATACACATTCTGTTTATAATTAATAAAATCTTTCTTGCCCAAGTAGATAATTTGGAGGTATTTCGAGGCCTTCATTTTTTTAGAGTTGATTAATTCTAGAATATTCGACTGTTGCCTTCTTACCTTTGCTCACCAAGTTTGGAGGTAATTTCCTGTTTTAGAGGTGGAAGAGTGGTTGCTTTGGTGTTATGATTATTTATATGGATATTTGTCTAAAAATTGATCTCTCGAAGAAGTAATTTATATGGCTTTAAAAGACTAAGAAGAAATTACAAAATGAATTTATGCTTCCCTACCTTTTTTTGGCTTATGAGAACAGTTCTCTGCAGTAGACTTTTTTCCCAACAAAACTTTTCTGGACTACTATTAATTGAGTATCTAAATATTTTGAATCTAGTATTATGATAGACTCAAAAGGTGGTTTGAGGATCTGCCAGATTTCTCTACCACATTCCCAATGATGAACCAATCAATTAAATAGTATCAGTGATATTTAAAACACCACTGCCAAGCCAGCTCTAGTCTGATTTTGGGAGCTGCTCCCTAGACAGAAACCTGTATGGGCTTGTCTCCTAGGAATCTTTGCAGTGCTTCAAGTACCAGAGCTGAAAATAATCCTACCCAGAGAGTCAAGTTTTAGAGGTGACGGCCCAAGTAAACCTAGCCCAAATCCTATGCACAGCGTCTGACTGCCTGTAGTTCTCACAGGTGGACATACACACAAAAGATTTTGCAAAGATAATTGATAGAAATACTGTAGTAAATGATGTTTTAGTAAAACACTGCTTATCCTCCCTCTGGGATTCTGGAATATTTAAAGTACTAGTAGTTAACATATTAAAGAATCATTAGGTGTTTAGGGTGAGTTGCACCGTGGTACAATAGAAAGATCATGACACCTTCTAATTCACAATGCTAGACTTAGATTGCACTTTGATCACAATTTAGCTATATGGCTTCGAGAATTTGGGTAACCACTTTGAGCCTTTCGTCTGTACTTGGCCTGATACCTACCTTGCGAGGTGGTGACGATCAGCCACGATATAACTGTGATTGACGACAGGGCGAAGGACTATGTCCATTGTGGGGTCTCAGTGAATGGTAACTCACCTCTGCTAGACAGAAAGTGTAGCATGTCCTCGTGTTCAAGGTTAGACCACTCCTAGGCTAAACGTCCTCTGGACATTTGGGCTTTTTCTGGTATCTTTTATGGCCACTCAGAGCAAAGACCCATCAAGGAGTCATCACGCGGTTCCCTTGGTGATGGTAATTTGGCCCAACTGTTGGCTCCAACTAGTCTGACCTGGTACTTGTATTGTCATTATGTGTACAACTCTATCCTCAATGTTCACTTGTTTTATTTGTGAATATATGATTTTAATTCTGAAACGTCTAAGGTTTCAAATTTTGCAGATCTCCTAAAGGAACTAGTAATAAATGGAACTGTAGATGCAAACTAGTAAGATTAAGAAGGAACATCAACATAATGTACCCTAACGTTTGGCTGAAATATTAACTCGTCTGTCTACATCGTTCTTATTCTTCTCACAGCTTTGAAGAGCCCAGCTGCATTCCATGAGCAGATAAAAAGCTTGGAACGAGCCAGAGTAAGAAATTTCAGTTTCAGAGGTTCTGCTTCTCTGCTTCTCTCTTGTATTTTAAAGTACCTGTGGGCAAGTAGCAATCTTACTCCTAAATATATCCATAGAGAAAATGCAGTGTATTTTCAGGACAGGTGGCTTCCAGAGTTATATATTCTGGGGTAGTTGAATCTTGGAAGTTTGTAGAAAAAGCATGATGTTCAAATTTTGTTCTTTTAAAACCAGTAACTGGTTTTGTACATAAAGGACAAATCGCATTTCTTCATTTCAGTGCTGGGGCATACCAACAGGTTTTAGAATAACCATGGAGTATTTCTGCCGCCTGTTACCCCAGCAGACCGACAGCCCAAGTGGTGTCCCGACAACCACACATCTTTAGGTGGTTTCCTTACTGGGTCTGCGTCAGCTGTACGTTTGACCAAGGGCAGGAGAATCTGGCTGAATTAAAGAAGTTGCTGTGTTTCAACTCCGCTCTATTCTTTGAGAGTTTTCCATGCCATTTGCACATCGAATTCATGTTCATTACTTTTGTTTAAAAGTACCATTATGCACATTCATTCTTTTTGCTTTAGGGAATACTTCTATCATGCAATATGAAAATAAGCATGTTCCAAAATTTCCGTAGGAATTTTCCCAGAAGGCGATAATGATCTCTTAGAATCTTATAAAATATAAAACCCATTTGAAAGCCTTATTGTTTCAGTTGAGAACCTTTCTGAGTAAGAAAGTATGATCAAGGATATGAATTCATCAATGAAAACACATTAGGATTTTAAAGAAATTTGTTATTTAGGTGGATTTTTACTTGACCTGAAGTGTAGCTATTAGATATTTAAATGATCAAAATCCTATGTCTGTGCAAATTATGAGCCTTTTGCCTTTTCCAAGTTTTAAAATAAAAGTCTGTAAAGTGCTTACTTTATGCCAGCATGCATTTCAAGTGCCTGTGTAGTTTTGAAGGCTGCAGTTCAAATTATGTATTGGATAATAGCTCTTCAAAGTACTAATTGCTACTCTTTTCTTCTCAAAATCATGACCGAAGAGTATACAATTTATTTAAATGGAGTACCTTGAGAGAAAAATGCAAAACCACAATAAGTCATAAACAATTTATAGTAAGACTCACTCTCTTCTCTCTCTCTCTCTCTCTCTCTCTCTCTCTCTCTCTCTCTTTCTCTCTCTCTCTCAAGACTGAAAACTTTTTGAAGCATAAGATTCGGAGCCGACCAGATCGTTCTGAACTTGTCAGGATGCACATTTTAGAAGGTAAAAATGTTTATTTCTGCTTATTTTGCTGCATTTTCTCAAGAAAAGAAGTGAGAATTCCACCATTGCTGTTTATTCCCATCTTAATAACTTTTTACCCCACAGGCTGACATCCTCCAAATTGGATAGCCAACATGAAGACCCAAAGCTAAAATGTTATGTTAGATACATGGGGAAGGCTTGATTCTCCAAATAACCAATTGATGAACTGACTCTGCCCCACCAACTGGTGCTGTAGATGTCTCTACCATCTGTTCTGGAAAAACATTTTTGGTCCAGAGGATTTCTTCATCAGTGAGGAATATTTTCCCATTAAGTCATAAAGGCCACAAGTGTAACCCTAGATTTTCACCTATCTGGATGGACCCTGTTATATCTACCTGGTGCACTGCCCACACCTAACATCTTCTGTTTGTCGTTACGTACCCACAACAGTCCAGCTTGATCTGACCATTAATATAAATACTCTCCACTTAGCCCACCGGATTTCCTCAGTGGTCTAGCTTCATCACTTGTGAAGCTGGTAGGGACAGTTCTGTTCTGTCTCTAGTGAGACACATGACTCATACCAGAATGTTTTTCTGTCTAAAGACAGAGCATTCTTGAAAGTATCCCCCCCCCCCCCCGCATAAGCTCCTGAGTACGTTTTCTTTCATTGTTTTGTTCCTCAGACTGATTTATTAAGCAAGGACTAGGAGCTTGACCCCGTGATAGTCTTGAGTGTGTTAAACCCTGAGATGATACAGAAAGAATCTGGAAATTTCTCACAAAGATTCAGAGACCCTTCTCAAGTAGGAATATTATACTTATTCCTCTGGTCTAATGATAGAGTTAGTATTAGAATTAGGTTGATATTATAAAGTATTAGATTGTCGCTCATCATAAGGAGTAATATCCTGAAGGTCAGACATGTTTAAAACTCTTCCAGAAGCAATATGGTTATGCTCATTTGAGGTGGTCATTCATTGGCCAGTGAACTAGACCCCAGAGACCCAGCAAATGAGCCAGATCGGTGCCTGCTTTCATGAAGTTTACAATCTAGTAGCAGGGACAGATAATAAACAGGCAAAACAAATGAATTACAGATTGTGAAAAGGGCTCGATGGCAGTAAACAGGCTGTTGTGGTGGGGACGAAGCACAGGATGACACCACAGTAGGATGTTGTAAACAAATTCCAAGTAGCAAGTTGGTATCTGCATCCCCAAGTAGGGTCTCTTCTAATCCAAAGAATCTATGATTATGTGACTATCTCCATATCTGGGGTGGGAAGTGACGGGTATATGCCTTCCACTACTCTTAGTGTGTTCTCAGAAGTCCATTGGGCTAAAAAAGCTTTTCCAGAACTCAAGTGGTAGGGTAGAAACAGCTACCAAAAAATGTCAGGGTTAAGTGAATCTTCAGGAAGCAATTGTGGTGGTAAGTAACTGGGGACGGGGCTCCTTCTGCACCTAAAAATACCTTGACCTATAAAGGACATTTTTGAAGGAACAGTGCTGTCTGTTTCACCTTGCCTTCTAATTGTAACAGGCTTTATTAGTATAATTAAAACCAAAGCAAATACATTTAACTATCAAAAAGAATCATATTTGCTTTAAAAAAAGAAGAAGAAGAAGAAGAAGAAGAAAAGATTACCCAATGGTTAAAAACACAACTATGTGCATGAGCGTCCCATAAGTGATGTTTTTTTAGTATCTGTTCTCAAGTTGGGATTTTTAAAGAAAGAATATATATCATTTGTAATTTTAAAAAATAACTTCAAACCCCCCAACTTATTTTAACATTACCCCAATTTTGATTGAATTGGATGCTTGGCAGGCAAAAGTCTAAATTATTTTTCTGAAGTTCAGCTAAAATCTAACCTCAGCATCGTGGAGATGAGGAGATCACAAGACCAAAAACAGAAACATACCAAAATCCCAGCGTCTAATTATTTACTTTCGGGATATTTTCATTCCAGACATATTCCTGATATGGAAATGTTGATGGGAGAAAGGAGAAAGGCAGAAGACTGTCCTACCTAGATCTTAACAACAGCATTTAAAATCACCCTAAGAGTGATTTGCATGGTCTCATTCTCTCTACCTGTCATCTTCCTGTGTGGTTCGAAGTGGTTTATGTAATAAGATGGGGGCCACAGCCTAAGGTTATACAGGAAAGTGTTAAAAATGAGAGGTCACACATGTTATCTTCACTTACAGAAATGTGCATTTATTACCAATACTCTGATTTAAGACCAGGGCCCTCATTAGGGAAGTGAATGGAGTTCACATCATCTTTCTTGCATGAAGCACAGCTATCATACGTCATCTACAATTTCCATTTAGGGTGGAAAAAACAACATAAAGACACTTGAAAAGCAATCTGAGTTGGAAAATCCTAGATTTTATAATTTTTCCCAAATATTTTAGTTGTTAATTGCCCTAATTTGACAGTGACTTATTCTGTAATAACCCACCTTTATCAAATCATTCCAAAGGCTTTAACTTAGGTTCCCAAGAAATAGTCTTATTTTTGAAGTTTATCATTTTCCTATAAGATGTAGTTAAATTATGTGTTGACAGCAGATATGAAATGATATGAACTGTTTTGTGGACCATCAAGGTTGAGTTTTGGTAAGCATGTAATTCAGCTGGTGGAAGGAGAAGCACTCGGATGTGCTGGGGAGTAATTCACGGGCCATGGGCTTTTGGTGTGCTTTGGGCTTCAGCCAGGACATTGTACCCACTAAAAAGAGAACATCAGTTAATCCTGAGATTATTTATGGGGATTTTCATTAAAAGACCTTCTGCTATATAATTTAACTGGCAGGCAACTGTCAACTCAGAATTTGGGGTTAACATCTCACCATGTTTTTAATCACTTCTAAACATTATTTAGAACAATGTAATAAAATGTTAATGAGAGGTACCAGAAGCCAAGTCATTGACACAGTTACCCAGATGAATGAGCTAGGATACTTACGTTACTTTTGCATTTGTTGTACAACTTCCTGTTTGCAAGTAGATGAGCCGAGCCTTCTTTATGACCATTGACATCTATCTTTATGACATAGGACTATGTAATTGAATGTTCCAAGGTTATATACCCAGAAATAAACCCAGATTCTTAGTGAGGATGATTGAGACACACAAGGATCAACCCAAGAATTTGATTCTGGCTCTTCCTTTGGCTCCTGCAGAGAAGTTTTAGGATCTAACTAAGTAAGAGAACAGTGCCACGTCTCGCAGTTGACTTTGCAGTGAAGCCAGATCACACCTGGACACTTCTTGGGCCATGGATGGACCACATCCCTCGTGTTCATCCTCCAGACCTCCCAATACCTAACAAATGTGACTGTGATCCTCTCACCATAAATGAACAAGAGCAGTACCACATTTTTGGCTCGAGTTCATGTTAATTTGCGTCTAAGGGCATTATATAGACAGTATAAAGTATCCAGGACTAAAAATATACAGTGTACACTACAGCATTCTTAAACAGCCTACTTCTCTTTCCATCAGTGTGTTGAGAACACATAAATATGTTTAACCCAGTTTAAATTAAATTAGATTCAGTTGGCCAGAAGTAACGTTATGGAACCGAGTAATTCAAGTAATGGTTAAAACTATGTTTCCTCTTTTAGAAACATTTGCAGAACCATCCCTGCAGGCTACTCAGATGAAGTTGAAAAGAGCTCGACTAGCGGATGATCTGAATGAAAAGATTGCTCAAAGACCTGGTCCTATGGAGCTGGTAGAGAAAAACATCCTTCCTGTAGACTCCAGTGTTAAGGAAGCAATTATAGGCAAGACTCTAAAAATTTACTATTTCTGGGAGAAAGAGAAACTTGGAAGTTTCAAACAAATTTAATTTAAAAAGCCAGCACCAGGGGCACCTGGGTGGCTCAGTCACTTAAGAGTCCGACTCTTGATTTTGGCTCAGGTAATGATCTCCTGGTTCATGAGATCGAACCCCACGTCAGGCTCTGTGCTGTCGGTGTGGAGTCGGCTTGGGATTCTCTCTCTCTCTCTTTCCCCCTCTCTCTCTGCCCCTCCCCCTCTCGTGCACATGCTCTCTCTCGCTCTCTTAAAATAAAAAAAACATTAAAATAAAAAAGCCAGCACCGATCATGAGTATTGTTTTCTGGGTGAATTAGAAATCGATTAACACTTGCACCAATTCCCGTTATTCTTGGGATTTTTTGTTTGTTTGTTTTTTATGTAATAAGGTAGATGAAGCATCTTTTACCAGTTAACACAGAAGTTCCTCTTGTCACGTCTGAGGTTTCTGTCCTTAAGTTCCAATTTCATTCTGACATCTTTTTTTTTTTTTTTAATGTTTATTCATTTTCAGCAGAGACAGAGCACAGGTGGGGAGGGGCAGAGAGAGAGGGAGACACAGAATCCCAGGGGCTCCAGGCTCTGAGCTGTCAGCACAGAGCCCGACGTGGGCTTGAACTCACGGACCGTGAGATCATGACCTGAGCTGAAGTTGGACACTCAACCGACTGAGCCACCCATGCGCCCCTCATTCTGACGTTTTCTTAATTCAACTTACTCATTATACTATTTAATTTCTGTTGTGTTGTTTAAGATCCTTACAGATTTTTCATTACTTAATTCTGTGTACTTCTAGGAAAGATGAATATCTTGTTCAGTGTTAGTTCAACAACGTAAGTAGCACATGAGGACAGATGTATTTATTAAGAATGGTAAAATTTGTCCATTTTATCCTGATCTTATCATAGTTACTAATGTTTCCTCACCACGCATACTTTATATTCTGGCACAAGTTTTAGCAGAAAAAATAATAATAATAATACCGCTTGTTCAGCAAGCAATTTTGAAAAGTTAATATCCTGCTGTAAAAACTAGTCTTGTTTCCATTACTCTGGGGACTTCATATTTTGCATGAGTATGGGTTTAAATCTCAGGCAATTTGTAGTCAGTAATTCTAAGTAGTACATTCAATGATGATTCCATTCACTCCAAAAGAAATGGGCCCCAAAAGGCAAGGCATCAGCGTAACTGGGCCTCTCCATGAAATGGGACTGATCCACATATACCGAACCATAGCTCCGTTTTCTCCCATGCCTCTTAATGTTTTTTAACACTTGTATTCCACATCAGGGTCCAAGCGAGGTTCACACCTTGTCTTTGCTGATACAGCTCTTAAATCTTAATCTCCTGGGTGGGTCTTCTAACTTTTCTTACTTCGTTGGTGAAAAAGCCTTCTGTTCTCTAGCCATGCCCACATACTGGATTTTACTGAATGCATTAGCATTCCCAGTGTCATTAAAAACTTTTTTTGTCTTCTGTATTTCCTGAAACTGGTAGTTGGATCCAAAGGCTTGATCTGATTCAGACTGATCTGATCTGACTTTCTTCCCCAAGTATTCATCATAGGTAGTGACTGGTGTGTCCTTCCTCTGGGAAGTACATTATGTTCGATTTTTTTTAATGTTTTACTATTTATTTTTGAGAGAGGGAGAGAAAGAGCATGAGTCAGGGAGGGGCAGAGAGAGAGGGAAACACAGAATCCGAGGCAGGCTCCAGGCTCTGAGCTGTGAGCACAGAGCCCAGTGCAGGGCTTGAACTCCCGAGCAGTGAGATCATGATCTGAGCTGAAGTCGGACGCTCAACCGACTGAGCCACCCAGGAGCCCCATCAATTTTTTTTTTTTAAACCAGCTTCTTAAGTTCTTGTACTAAACATTGTTTCTCCTTCTTTATCATTGTAAGCTTGGTGTTCCAAGGTCAAGTTAAGTTGAAAATCATTTCTTTCTTTAGGCGTTGGGAAGGAGGACTATCCTCAAACTCAGGGCGATTTCTCATTTGACGAAGACAGCAGTGATGCTCTGTCTCCAGACCAGCCAGCCAGCCAGGACTCGCAGGGGTCCGCCGCTTCCCCGACTGAGGCAAAAGTTAGTGAATCGCCGTCTCCCGTGACTACAAGCACTCCAGCCCAGGTATCAGCTTTCTTGTTTCTGCCCCTTAATAGAGACCACGCCCTGTTTTTTGTATATCAAGGTAATTACATTTTCTCCAGAAGAAAAGTCTGAAAGTGTGGGAAACTACAGACTTCTTTTTCACCTGTAATACAAACACTGTTAACATTTTTCAGTAGATTCTTACATTTCATTTCTGTTCTATACACACACTTTTATTTTACAAATGGTTGTGTAACTTGCTTTTTAAAATGTTTCACATAACTTTTGTTGGGGGTATAATTCGCACACTATAAAATATAACCCTTCCCACCCACCCCCCTTTTTTTTGCCATCTTAACCATTTTAAAATCTGCAGCTCAGTAGTGTTAAGTACACTTGTGTTGTGCAACAAATACCCAGAACTTTTTGTCTTCAAAAACTGAAACTGTGGCCATTATACAGTAACGCCCCATCCCCCTTCCTTCCAGACCCTGATGATCGCCCATCGTTGCATTTCTGTCTCTAAGAATCTGACTCCTTTTGGGTGGGGGATGGGTGAAATAGGTGAAGGCTGTTTAGAGTACACTTACCATGATGAGCACGGAGTGATGTATAGAATTGTTGAATCATTATATTGTACACCTGAAACTAATAGGACGTGTGTTAACTATACTGGAATTTAAGTAAATATGTACATACGTACATATGAATTTGACTCCTTTAGATGCCTCATATGAATGGAATCATGCAATATTTGCCTTTTTATGTCACTTAACGTAATATCTTCAAGGTTTGTTGATGTTGTAGCATGTGACAGAATCTCCTTCATTTTTAAGGCTGAACGACAGTCCATTGTATGGATATATGCCATACTCTGTGTATCCACTCATCGGCAGTCATTGACTTCCATCTCTGGCTATTGTGAATAACGGCCCTAGGTACATGAGTTTGGAAATATCTCTTTGAGACCCTGCTTTCACTTCCTTGGGGCATATACCCAAAAGTGGGATTGATGGACCACATGGTAATTCTATGTTTAGTTTATTAAGGAACCTCCGTGCCGTTCTCCATAGCGGTTGTACCGTTTCACACTCCCGCATGCACGGGTTTCAGTTTCTCCACGTCCTCACCAACACTTACTAGTTTATGCTCTTTTGATAGTAGCCATTCTAGTGTTATGAAGTGGTATCTCACTGTGGTTTTGATTTGCCTTTCTCTAATGACTAGTGCTGTTAAGCATCTTTTCATATGTTTGTTGGCCATTTATATGTCATCTTTGGAGATATGTCTGTTTGAGTCCTTTGTCCATTTTTAATCAGATTATTTGTTTTTCTGCCATTAAATTATAGGGGTTCTTTGTATATTAACCCCTTATCAGATATACGATTAGCAAATATTTTCTCCCATTCTTTGTGTTGGTCCTCACCTTTTGCTGATAGTGTCCTTTGATGCACAGAAGGTTTTTTTTTTAACGTTTATTTATTTTTGAGAGAGAGAGCACGAACAGGGGAGGGGCAGAGAGAGGAAGACACAGAATCCAAAGCAGGTTCCAGGCTCTGAGCTGTCCGCGCAGAGCCCGACGCGGGGCTCGAACTCACGGACCGCGAGATCATGACCTGAGCCAAAGTCGGACGCCCAACCGACTGAGCCACCCGGGCGCCCCCTCCATAGTTTTTTATGCATACATTGTTGGACACTTGTCTGATTATTTCTTTGGATAGTTACCAGGTTTTGAAATGGATTTGGACCTTTTTAGGTAAAAGATGGGCATTTCAATTGCCTTCCAAGAAGGTAATACGGTTCCCACAGTCATTGTGTCTTTACCACAGGTAGGTAATGCCTTCACTGTAAACCTCGCACACTGTTTGGAGAGTTCAGTGTTGTAACTGGCTTCTTGATTTGGGTTAGATTGAACTTCTTTGTTCGACAAATATTTACTGAGCACGTATTATGTGTCAGATTGTTTTGGGAACTGAAAATCTAGTGCATGCAAAGGAATCTAACAAATAGTTTTTAATAATTGCATTGGAAATTCCCATTTCTTACTTTCCAATGGGTGTTCATGTTTCGTTTGGTTATGTAAGAAGTCTTATGCTGCACATAAGTTAGTTGTTCATCTCCTTATAGCCTTTTTTTGCTTTACTGAAATTTTAATGCTATTTAGTTATCTTTAAGCCAGAGCTATTGAACTACTTAATGGAACTGGTTAAGTTCAGTAGAAAATGTTCTTGTTAAAGCCAAGTATCATAGCATTTTTGAGTTGGGAAGGAATTTAGCAATTACCTGCCTTAACCCTTACACCAGGGGAGGCGTGGGTTCAGAGGGGTATGGAAATTTGGTGATTAAAAATGTTTGCGTATTTTCTTTCAGCATTTCTTCTCATTCCTGAATGTCTGTTTGTTAGGGACTAGGTCTTCCAGCAGGATTTTCCTTACTGACCTTATCACCATGATCTGAAATACATTCATGCATTTGCATATTGTGTCGATGCCTCCAACTAAACCGTAAGCCCTTGAGGAGAGGGACTTTGACTCTCAGAGAGGGACGAGAGCTACTTTAGTGTGTGTGTGTGTGTGTGTGTGTGTGTGCGCGCGCATGTGTGTGTGTGTGTGTGCGCGTCTGTCTGTCTGTGTATGTGTCTGTGTGTGGTGTGTCTGTGCGTCTGCAACGTCCAGCACCGGGCCTGGTACAGAAGACACGCTCAGTGAATGTTGAACTGAATTCAGCACAAGCGCTGACTGATGCCAGGCTTGTAGAAGCAGTCAGTGTTTGTGTTCTGTTTGAGAGCAGAGCCTTTCCAGCTCGGATTCATCTGAGGTAGTGCGGGCGGCTGGGTTCAGATTGTCCTATCAGAGTTTCAGGGTGAGAGTCACTGGCCTCTCTGCTTGGCTAGAGCCTGGTCTGGAAGGAGGTGGGGTCAGCGACCAGACCCACGGCCTGAGGTCTGAGCAGGCAGACAGGGAGACCAAGGGAGCCCAGCCCCTACTGTATTCTCACATATTTGCTGCGCCCTGGGTTTGAGCTTTAAAAATAGGGCTAAAAAGAATGTCAGGTATGCAAGTCAATACCATTAAAAAACAGTTCTACTTACCCATCTTGGTTGTTCTCTGCTTAGGTCAGGATATCAGACAGCTATCAGAGTGGGCTTGGCTTTAGTGACATGGAATTTTTGTCCTGTCAGCCATCTGCCTGGTGATGGCCTCATGACAGCCCCCCTGTGTTGTAGGAGATTAGCGTTTTCCTGTCTCTGCATTGCTTGTATTAAGTCTTTTACTTTGCTCTTGAAACTTGGTCTCCAGCTAAGTTTCTAAGTGAGAACCTTTAACCAGAGAGAGTCCTGCCCAGTGGGCTGACATTCCTGAATTCCTTGAAGGAAAAAAGGAATAGCAGTGTTTCCTGAAGAATCAGTCTGGTCAGTTTATTGCCAGTGCAATACACATGAAGCCCTGGGGTCATCGGGAACTTAAACACTGGCTTTTAGAACACTGATGTTGCTGTAGCCCCAGCTCTGCCTGCTACATGCAGACCCTTAACAGTCTGCTTTTTATCTGTCGGCTCGGCCTGCACCGGAAGCCCCACTTCAGAGAGGGGTATGCTGCCTGCATAGACATCCAAGTAGAAGAACCTAGAACCTCAGGCTGGCCTGCCGCACCTTTACCTGTCACATAATTTCTGCACCACATACCTTGAGACCTTCTTACGTGGCATGTCCTTCATAAAATTCCCTTGTAGTAAGTGTGTTAGTATTTATAAGGAAAGACTCTGACAAAGATTCTCATTATTATATCACACCTTGATTCACTCGATTAAAGAAGCATCTCCCTGTTAACTGTACTCTACTGATGTTGAAGAAAAATAATCCTTGAGGAGGATTCTAAGTATGTTGTAGGTTTGGGGGGTTTGTTTTTCAATCAACTGCACAGGCAACTTTGTGATGCCTATAACGTCCTCGGGATTTTTGTGTCATCTAGAAATGATAATTAGGGTCTGTTTTGGCACATTTTGTACTTTAATTGTTTTCACTGTTCTCTAGTGTTGGTTTATGAATTTGTCCAGGCATCTCGCTTCATATATATATAAAATATATTTGTTTCCCTAAACGTGATTACTTTCGCATCTGTAGCGCAAGGGAAGAGTACCTGAAAACACTGCTTCTCATTAGACATCGAGTTTCCAAAGGGCTGGGATGTCCCCTCATTCTATCTTGGTGACGTCATCCTGAACATGCAGGGTCCAGCACACGGCAAGTGCTTATTGCTTGAATGAATGAAAAACTTGGGAGATTATCTCTGTAATTTCTTTTTTCCTGCTTTAGAATTATCACTGTACTTCCCCAAAGTCAGTCTCCTCCCTGTTATGGAAACAGTCCGTATAAAGACAGGACAACAAAACAACATAGAACGCTTATAACTTGGGTGTCTTAGTTTTCAGTCTTTAAAATGGAAACTCAGGGCAGGAGTTTGGTTGGTGAATTTTGTTACTATAGACCAGTGGTCCTCAGATTGCCTGGAGTGAAAGACTAGTATGTGTTTTTTACATAGCTTGTTTTCCAGATCATTGTGGGCCAGTCTTCTTGCACAACACAGTGAAAGTAGTAGAGTAGCACCAGATTTCTGTGGGACTTCCCGTACTTGTAGCAGGCAGGTAACAAAAGTCCATAGACCCCACTTAGAGTAACTGTCACAGATTTCGCTTTCTTCTTGTTTGCCGGAACCAGGGTTTTTTGTATGTTAATTAGTCATCACTTCGCGCTACACATTTAATCACGTGATTAAAACACATTTTTCTAATTTTCCTATTCAATTTTTTTTTTTTAATTTGGCCTAATATAAATCTCAGGGCCAGTGTAGGGAATTTCTTTCTGGTTCTTTAAAAGTTATATTTACAGATAATTACTTTAGAGGAAATTAGGCTTAATATTGTTTTATGGCTTGCTTAACTCCAAAATGTGTTACGACATGTTGTCTCCTGACTTCTTTCTCAAAACATACGGAGAGATACCAGAGGATTGAGTCCTACAGGAAAATATTCAGATAAAAGATAGATTCCTTACAAAACAAAAATAATAAAACACATAATATCCAGCATATCCTTCCTTCAAAATGTACATTCCACCAAAAAAAATTCTTCTTTGAAATATGTATTCTGTGTGGTCTGTAAGAGACTAGCACTGCCCTTCCTTGGATGATTCTCTTTTCTTTTCAATTCCGATCAGAGTACAGATGGAAAGGAACTTGCCACAACATTAATGGAGCAGACATCACACATTGGTGGAGCTCAATTTATTTTATGCCTAAGAAATTTTTGAGCAATGGAAAGCTGTAGAAAATTAAGAACAGCTAGTTACATGTGAGCACCAGGAGCTGTTACACTGGTGCTTTTAATCTGAAGACCTTTACTCCCTCAGCGATTTCTTAAGCCATTTAATTAATCGTTTATTATAAGCACCCACATGCTTAACTGTACGTGTGACCTGACATTTTCCAAGTCTGTGCTGCGGGGACAACTCCTGTGCTGAATTGGAAGTAAGGCTGAGAAGGAACCTCGTGGGTCGGATCCTCTGTGTACTTTCATGAAGACGGGATTAGAGGAGCTTGGTACGTTTTTTCCCATTGTATCAAGCAACTTTTAGCTAGACGACCTTTCCCACATAATATAGACACCTTAGGTTTAAGCTCACAAAATGAGCAAGGTCATGTACACATACATTAAATAATTACAACAAGACTAACTTTTATTACAAATGCTTATCAATAAAGGCCTAAATTAGGGCATCAAAGATATTGGTGGTAATTTCTATTGTTACCCTTCCAATCTCATTGTATGTAACTTACATGTCGAGAGGACTTAGATTTGGAGCTGGTTTCCAGCATTAACTGTGAAGTTGTGTTCCAACCCAGCTCCTAACTGTTCTCCTGTGACCAATAGGAAAGTATACTTTCTACAGAATAGGCCTTTCCTCTGTATTCATAAATCAGTCAGGGTTTATCAAATATAATTGAGATGAGGATAAAAAAGAATGACCAACATTTGCTGGGCACTTTTTTTGGCCAGGCGCTGAGCTACTTACATTACGTGTATTACAGGTGTCATTAAGACAGCATCTGTCTGACCTGCACAGGATTTAAAGTAATGACTTTGTTCTCATTATGCCATCGGTTTGAGATTCTACTTAAGACCCTTTTCCAGCACATCGTCCCGTGTCACCCTGTTATAACGCATAATGACAGCTGTTCTTTGTGTTACTTAAGAAATACAGGGGCACCTGGGTGGCTCAGTCGGTTGAGCATCCGACTTCAGCTCAGGTCATGATCTCGTGCTTCGTGAGTTTGAGCCCCGCGTTGGGCTCTGTGCTGACAGCTCAGAGCCTGGAGCCTGCTTCGGATTCTGTGTCTCCCTCTTTCTCTGCCCTTCCCCTGTTCGCACTCTGTCTCTCTCTCAAAAATAAACACTAAAAAAATAAAATGTGCAAAGGACCAGAATAGGGATTTCTCTAAAGATGATCAACAAATGGTGAATAAACACATGAAAAGATGCTCAACATCACCAATCACTAGAGAAATGCAAATCAAAACCACCATGAGCTATCACCTCACACCACTAGAATGGCTGCTATCCAAAGAAGATAAATTAACAGGCGTCGGTAGGGATGTGGAGAAATTGGAATCCCTGTGCCCTCTGGGTGGGATTGTGAAACGGTACAGTCACTACAGAAAATGGTACGGCAGTTCTCTCAAAAAGCTAAAAATAGAATTACCGTATGATCCAGAAATTCCATTTCTGGGTAAATGCCTAAAAGGGTTGAAAGCAGGGACTTGAGCAGGTATTTGTACAGCCGTGTTCATAGCACTGTGGACAATAGCCAGAGGCAGAAGCAACCCTTGTGGCCACTGACAAATGAATGCAGTGTGTATATGCAGTAGAATGTTGTTGAGGCTTAAAAGAGAAGGGAGATTCTGAGCGACCCACGCTATAACACGGATGAACCTTCAGGACATTATGCTAAACGAAATAAGCCGATCACAAAAGGAAAAATGCTGTATGATTCCACTTTATTAAGAGCTAGAATAGTCAAATTCATATAGACATTAAGTAGATGGTGGTTGTCAGAGGCTGGTGGAAGGGGAGAACGGGGAGTCGTTCGATGGAAAGAGAGTTTCCGTTTTTCTGGAGGTGGATGGTAGTGATGGTTACAGAACAGTGTGAATATACTTAATGCCATAGGACTATACACTTTAAAATGCTTTAGGGGCACCTGGGTGGCTCAGTCAGTTAGGCATCCAACTTCAGCTCCGGTAACGATCTCGCCGTTTGTGCCTTCGAGCCCCACGTCGGGCTCTGTGCTGACAGCTCGGAGCCTGGAGCCTGCGTCAGATTCTGTGTCTCCCTCTCTCTCTCTCTGCCCCTCCCCTGCACATGCTCTCTCTCTCAAAAATAAACATTAAAAAAAAATTTTTAATACATCAGATGGTTTAAATGGTAACTTTAAAAAAATTTTTTTTAATGTTCATTTTTGAGAGAGAGAGTGCGAGCAGGAGAGGGGCAGAGAGAGAGAGACACAGAATCCAAAGCAGGCTCCAGGCTCCAAGCTGTCAGCACAGAGTCCAATGCAGAGCTGGAACTCACAAACTGCATGATCATTACTGGGGCTGAAGTTGGAAGCTTAACCGACTGAGCCACCCAGGTGCCCCTAAATGGTAACTTATATGTATTTTACCACAATCTTTTTAAATAATAGATTTTTTAAATGAGGGATACATGCAGATCCTCTTTACTAACCAGGTCAAATGTACCAACCAAATGTTCACTAGATATTGTGCCAAAACATTAATGTTCAGCTCCTTGTTCTAAAAAGAAAAGGCCTGGGGCACCCGGGTGGCTCAGTCAGTTAAGCGTACGACTCTTAATTTTGGCCCATGTCATGATCTCACTGTAAGCGTCCGACTCTTAATTTTGGCTCATGTCATGATCTCACTGTTCATGAGATTGAGCCCCAAGTCGGGCTCTGTGCTGACAGCACAGAACCCGCTTGGGATTCTCTCTGCCCTTCCCCAGTTCACGCTCTCTCTTTCTCTCAAAACAAATAAATAAAAACTTAAAAAAATGAAATATCTTAACTTGTAACTGTGTATTACATAAAGTGGTCAGTGCTAAGTGATATATTTTAGCAAAACTAGAATTTACATTAAATATCCATCTATTAAATATACAGAGCATGTGTTTTTGATTTGTATTCAGCCCATTCATTGACTAGCATTTGTTTTATTTGTCTGGGGATCAGAGTATGGAAACAATATTTAAAGAATAATTGCATTTTGAATTTCTTATTTGCATATTCCCATCTTAATTAAGATCTGTGCTGTATCCTAAATTAAAAACACATGTATTTTAGACTTAAAATCTCCAGTCCAGAAAAACTTTGTTTTTAAATATCTAGTTTCTGCCCCTCTGGATTGCATAAAGAAATCTAATAAAAAAGGAACTTACCAGAGAACAGTGATTGGTCCTTGACAAGTGTATCATCTTTTCAGAAGGAACCAGTGCAGACACCTGATACATTATAAAATTTTAATCAGCTTAAACATTTACCTTGACTTATTTTTTTCTTTGGTAGCAGAACTTACCCTTAGCAATTTCTAAGAAGAGAAAAGTCAGTCTTGAAGATTCAGAGTGCTCTCTTTTTCGGTTTTGTTTAAAGCCTAAGTATCCCTCATTAGACAGCAGTGTTTTCCTGACATTGTCTGTCACGGTGTCATGATGACAGTTGAAGAATTGGCGGTCGTGAGACCTGTAGCTTGGGAACAGCACTCAGATCGAAGAAAACAGAGCAAAGCTTGCCGCTCTTTTGTTTCCTTGGAGAAAAGACTCCGGATCATTTGAGATTAAATTTTGAAAGTACAAAAGGTGACCTTAGGTGTCAGTGGAAATTTAAACATTTGAAGTATTCTTTTAAGATTTTAACGTACTGCTTGCTTTATGATGGGGTAACATAAGTGTGGTGTCCTTTTATGGCTTGTATATTGTTTTCATCTTTTTTGGAATACTGTCGTTTCAGAAGTACTGATACCTCGATTTGGGGGTAACTCTAGTAACTAGGATCCTAACGTCTAGCTAGGATGTAAGGTTATTTAAGGGGTCATTTCTAAGGCACATAACAAAGACTGGCAAATGTAAAGAAGAGTTTAGACGTTTCTCCCATTTTAACCGGAATTTATCATCGGATAAGGTAATGTGAATAATCACTGTATCTCAGTTGGGTCATTCTTGTGTTAATGCTGGGGTGGGGGGTGGGGGGGCCTCTGGTTTTCTGGGTAGCAGAGTCACACTGAAAAGAGCTAGTAAGATGAGAGTATCCGTAATCAAGGCTGAAGTCAGTTAGACAAGGTCTTAGAAATACAGGAGAAACATTTTCATAAATATTATAATTGATAGCACATTATGCTACTGGATTATTTTCCAGATTATCAACACTGACAGCTGTCAAATGCATCACTGCAATCGCATTAGTCATTGTGGGGCTGGAGGGGTAAAACAGCTTGCCAGGTTAGTAGAATTTATCTGCAAGGAACAAAACACACACACACCCATATGAATATACACACCTTTGTATATACAATTTTTAAATATACTATATATATATATATATATATATATATATATATACACACATATATATTATACACACACACACACACACACACAAATATGTGATTCTACTTCATATGCCAATTATTTAACAGCCAAGGAATGTTTTTCCCTATGGGAAAATTGACCCAGAGATAAATATCCTCACTTCCAAAAAATGTGCAAAGTGAGAGGAAAACAAATAATTTAAAACCATATCCTTAAAGCAGTGACTTAGCTGGCCATCAGCTTCCCTTCATGTCAGAGGTTCGTTAAGGAAGCGGCTGTCTCAGGGCCATTTGGGGGCAGAAGTCAGCCTGGAGTACAGGTGTCAAGACTCCTGGAGAAGTTCGTTTCTTTCACTTCTCTTTGAATGAAATCAAGTGCAGTGTTCTCCCCTTACCCACAGGGGATGCATTCCCAGAGCCCAGGGGGTGTCTGAAACCGCTGATAGCACAGAACCCTGTATACCCTGGTTTTTTCCTATATGTACATACCAGTGCAAAGTTTAATTTATAAAGGAGGCACAGTAAGAGATTAACGACTGTAAAAATAGGACAGTTATAAGTGTAATAAAAGTTATGTGAATGTGGGCTTCCACTCTCAAAATATCTCATGATTGTACACTCCCTTCTTCTGATGATGATGTGAGATGATAAAAATGCCTCCATGAGAAGATGAAGTGAGGTGAATGACAAAGGCCTGCAATGTAGGGTTAAGCTGTCATTGACCTTGTGACCCTATGTCAGAAGCGGATCATCTCCTTCAGGACCACAGTTGCCCATGGGTCACTGAAACTGCAGAAAGATAAACCGTGGGTAAGGGGGTTACCGTAGAGCCATCTTTCAAAAGTCACGTCTTTTTATTGTCAACCCTCACTGTCAGTAATAATTATTTACAAGTGGAAGTCAGTGGTGAAAGGAAAACCATGCTTAGGGAGAGAGCCGTCATGGGCACGCACAGTTCATTGCACACTCACACACATCCTCACGGTCTCAGCCGGCCTTGAGAGTGTGACCCAGCATGAGTAAAGCCACAAGGAATTTCCATTCACCCATTAAACAAATATTTATTGAATAACTAGTATGTGCCAAGCTTCATATTTCTTGCTGCTGAATAGCCTCTGAGTTCTCAGGTCATTTATTTTAAGGAAGGAAGATACAGTCTGCTATTCTTAAACCCAAGTACATCAGCAAAAGAACTGATTTTGATTCTTGTAATGAATTTGAGAGTTGTGGGAGGGGCAGCAGAGTGATAAAGGAAGAGATTTTTTTTCTTAAATTAAGGCTGGTAATAGTTAAGTCCATGTAGTAATTGCTGTGCAACATTTAACTGATTTGTGAGAATAGTAATCAATATCTCTTCCTCGTAAGTGAATACTTAAAATCTACTTAAAGTAGAGTGTCAGCAGAAATAGGCTGTTAGGCTGTTGATAAAAGCTATGAAAGCCTTTGGTAGCTTCCTCTGTTAGTATACGACACCACACCCAGGTTTAGTGGTCACTTGTTTGACCTCGGTAGTAAATTAGCTTCTTGCTTTGGGTGTGAGAGTGCCCTCAGTCAAACAAGGCCGTCTTAGAATAATACATTGTTCAGATGCCCAACTGTTGTGGGAAATGGGGGAAATGGTTAAAGAGAGTGCTAGTCGGGCTCGGACCGTGGGACATAAGCTGTAAAGCACATGTGTGTGGAGGGGCCTCCAGGGAGTGGCAGCTTGCTTACTGAATGCTGCCAGGCCGTGGATCTGGGGTATGCTGGAGAGGACTGATCGGGCCCGTAAGCGAAAGTAAATGCCACGTTTAAATCAGCCGGCATTACTGTGATCTATACAGCAAGAAAACCTCACAAGTATCATGTACCGTTCTCATCATTTCTGCAAGAGTCTTGGACTTCGCTTCTGCCAAAAAAGGGCGGTTCTGACCGTATTTCTGAGAAAACACTACTAGGGTGTAGTCAATCGAATTACCTTATTTAGCTTTTGCTTTTCATTGCCATTGGGGCAAAGACTAAATACTTGGGTCCGTTGACGTAAAGCCTGTTATTCTGCCATCTGGGTCTCAGACACAATAGTATATTTTTCTTTTGTTTCTTTCCTAGGGGACGTTCAGAAAATGAGGTCATTCCCTTATAATTCTGGTTTTTCTAATTTTATGCCATCGAGTTCACATGCTTGTTCTCTTTCCGCCTTTTCCAGCAGTTTACTTCAGTGTCCCCAGCAGTTCCTGAATTCTTGAAAACTCCTGCTCCGGATCAGCCCCCGACCAGGTCCCCCGCTGCTGTGCTCCCCACAAACACCGTGTCCTCAGCAAAGCCTGGCCCGTCGCTGGTGAAGGTGGGTTCCCGGCACGCGCCGGTGTGAGGTTGGTTTACTCGTGGCGCGTCTGTGGCCCATGCGGGGAACACAAAGGCACGTTTCTGCACCTCCTAGCCCGCCTTTCAGCCTGAATGAAGCCTTGAAGACAAAACCCACGGGCAGACTTGCTAGGTCAGGCCTTAATATTGGAAACTACCGGGGTGCCTGGGTGGCTCAGTCAGTTAAGCGTCCGACTTCGGCTCAGGTCACAATCTCACGGTCCGTGAGTTCGAGCCCCGCGTTGGGCTCTGTGCTGACTGCTCAGAGCCTGGAGCCTGTTTCAGATTCTGTCTCCCTCTCTCTCTGACCCTCCCCCGTTCATGCTCTGTCTCTCTCTCTCAAAAATAAATAAACATTTAAAAAAAAAATTAAGAAAAAAAAATATATTGGAAACCACCACCTTCAGCAGATGCCCTGTTGTTCTGTAGTCACCAAAGAACTGCACAAAATTTGGTCTCTAGAAAACTCCCAGAGCCACGCGGAAAGGCTTGAGGGTACATTTTGTCGGCGGTTCCCAATCCTGCTTCCATCCAGGCTGCTGACATGAAAGACACACTGGGAGGAGAGTAGGATAGACTCACTTCAGCACAGCACTGGGGAGTCACGCCCCTCACGAACAGACGTCTTTAATGGCAACATAATTTTGGAGTTTATACACAAGGTCAAGCTCACTGGTACTCCAGATGTATCACATGACAGGTCAGAGACTTCAGACAGGCGGCTGCGTTTTTTGCTTTAGCAGATTTGGCCCACTGAAGCTCGTTTTGTTCTTCCGAGAAGCTGCACGTTGGTGGCACTGTTCCCTAAATTTTACTTGGTGAAACAATTCAGTTAGAATAGGCCCCAAGGGAGATTAAAAATTTTAATATATAGTAGGCTTAAAAAAATTTTTTTAAGTCCATTTAGAACTGCTAAATAAAGGGGGGGGATAAACAGAGGAATAGTCTAAACAGTTCCGATACAGCTTTTGCCAAAAGCAGCAGAACCCTGATCTCAAACTTTTAGAACTAAAAAAGGACATCAGAGAGCTAGCTGACCCTCTCTGCACCTACCAGATGAGGAAGTGAGGCCCAAAGAAGTCACAAGGCCAGGAAGGACCCAGGCCCCCTGAAGGGTTGGAGAGCCTTCTTTCTGCCTCCGGGTGAACACAGGGCTGCGCTTTCCCAGGGGAGGTACCTGGGGCGGATTCCTGGCTTCTTCCGGCTACCCTCTGGCGCTCTCCTGGTCCTCAGCTCTCCTGCAGAGAAGGCTCTGTTTCTATTCCAGCCTCTCTTTGTCAGGGTGGCCCAGCGTTTGTGGCTTCAGGGCACAGATCAGTGCATTTCAGCATCTTCCATCACTTCTTCTTGGAGCCCGAAATTCCAGAGTGTGGCAAGCGGCAGCTGAGCTAATGCCCGCTCGCACCCCTCTGCCCACATCCGCAAACACGTACCACTGATGGCACAAAGACTGTTTGAATGCCAGTGCGTCTTTCCCTGTGGCTCCTAAGAGGTCTCTGCCTCTCCTCTCCTCTGAATTTCTCCTCTTCACTAGTGAGTGCCTCTTTAAGGAGGGCTTTGATTCTGGGGCAAAAGACATCCTTTAAGAATGTGACATTCAGAGGCTGGGTAGGCGATCCTAGGACTCTGCTAGTAGAGGAGAAGACAGGTACGTACTGGGAAACAGACCACAGTTCTTTGGGTTTTTGTGAGGAAAGCTGTTTCCCGCCCTCCCTTCCTGAGAGAATGTGCCAGTGGAGAAATAAGAGCAGATTTCGTCTGAGGAACAGTGGTTCTTACGTGCCTGCCCCCCTCCCTTACCAACAGGTGCCTTCCTGATTGGCTGAGTCACTTGTATCATTATGTAACAGTTAGAGTCCAGCCTCCTTAACTCACACCCCGTTCATTGTTTCAATCACTTTGAAACGACCAGAAGTAAAATCTGTTGTCGATAACACGATAAGCAGATGACGGTGAATTGATGAATATTGTGAGACTGCAGTATTTTTTGTGTGTGTTTGTGTTTTCCTTAGAAATACACAACTTTATAGTCTGCTTTGTTCCATTAGAAGCACTCTTCTGTTTTTACATAGTCTCTAAAGAGCATATTTTTAATGACTGCAAGACAGGACACAGGGGGAAGCATACCTAATCCTTTCCCATTTGTATATTTGGCGTACAGCCTCTTTTTCACTAGGAGACAATAGATACAACTGTGTCTAAACAAGAAACCCAAAGTAACTTTGTTGAACTTGAATAGATAATGCTCAGTGGAGTATATCCTTTCCCTACTGTAAGAAAACAAGGAACAGGAGAAAGTAAGTTCTTAGGAGCCAGATTTTTTTTTTTTTTAAGTTTATTTATTCTGAGAGAGAAGGTGTGAGCAAGGGAGAGGCAGAGAGTCCCAAACAGGCCCCGCGCTGTCCGCTCAGCGTCTGACGTGGGGCTCGAACCCACAAACCGTGAGATCATGACCTGGGGCGAAATCAAGAGTCGGAAGCTCAACCGGCTGAGCCCCAAGCGCCAGATTGCTCGGTCCAGGGAGGTAGACCCACGCTTTCGTGGCTCTGGCAACGTATTCGGCGGACTGCTTTCCGAAGCGGCTACGCCAATTTCTGAGGCACCTTGCTCTTTGACGTCACCGTCAGAGCATTCAGGCACACGGTAGAACAGGCCGCGTGTGATGGCGCCTCTTAAAATGCTCCTGTCTTTCTCTTGAAAACAGCAAAGCCATCCCAAGAACCCTAACGACAAACACCGGGGCAAGAAGTGCAAAGATCCCAAGCCGCGGGTGAAGAAACTCAAGTACCACCAGTACATCCCGCCCGACCAGAAGGGGGAGAAGAGCGAGCCCCAGATGGACTCCAACTACGCCCGCCTCCTCCAGCAGCAGCAGCTGTTCCTGCAGCTCCAGATCCTGAGCCAGCAGCAGCAGCACTACAACTACCAGACCATCCTGCCCGCGCCGCTCAAGTACGGGGCCGGGGGCGGCGCGGGCCACGTCCCTGGTTCCTAGGGGGTGGATGTCGTGGGGCGCTTGCGCTCAGCGATCGGTCTCACTGCCTGGTCCCCGAAGCCCGTCCCGCGGCGTCTTGCCCTCGTGCCAGTGAGTCCAGGGTTTGTCCTCCGAGATAGGTTCCAAACCTTGACCTTTCACGGTAGCGGTGCCTCGTCACAGTTACTCGCCCAGGAGAGGTCTGCCTGTTGTTTGCCATGTAGTATTAGGCGCCGCGAGAAAAGTGTAAGGAGCGAGAGTCTTGTTATAAACAGCTTAAAAAAGGCGGGGTGCGGGGGGATGAGTGTAGAAGCCGGAGTGGTCAAGGAAAGCTTTATGAAAGCAGGCAGGATACCTCTGTGAGAAAGAGCCCGAAACTTGGGCGGGGCCCTTTCACGCAAAGGAGAGTGGCCGCCCCGCCCCGTGCGAGAACAGAGGAAGGAGCTGGCCATGCCTGTTGATGGGATGACGGGGAAAATAGCCTGAATAAGGAATGGGATGAAAAGTAGAAGACAAAACTGAGTAGAGCCGCTGTCCAGAGGAATCTGAAGCCGGGCAGCCTTGAATCTTGACGTGGTAGATGATTCAGAGGGCTGTCGTGGTGACGCCACAGTGCACCAAAGGACAGTGAGATGCTGGTCACGGAGGGGAGTCTGGCAGTAGGCAAGACAGACATTTCACAATAAAGGAGATGTGAGAAGATGAGGGCATTGATAAGGGGAAGGAAAGAACAGATGAGAGATGTTTCCAAGACAGTTAAAGGTCTTGGTGACCAACAACTGTGGAGAAGGAACACGTTTCCAAAGTCTGAGCCCAGTTGAGAGAGACAGAAGGAAGTGACTTCTGACAGCTTCTGAGACTGAATCCACAGCAAGACATCCATAGTGCACTTTAATTATGTACAGAAGGAAATTTCTAGATCTCCATCCTGAGTATGCATTTTCCAGGAAACATGGGTAAAAATGAAAATACCTCGTCTCTCATTTCCCTCAGTTATCAGGAGAAAGGGACATTTACATTGACCTCACAAGACAAACTGTACAAAAAGGTGCAAAGTTTATTCGAGTTGAAAGTTTTTCTCAGTGAGCAGGCCACTCAATTCATGATCCATGTGGTGGGTGGAAATTCGACTCGGATATTCTCCGCGTACGCTGAGCATTCCACCACAGGGAGCCCGGTTTCCTAGGAGCAGACAAGGAGTGAGACCTGCTAAAAAGCTCCTCTGTTAAGAACCGTCTCCTCATATGCTAGTGATTATCAGTGCACTTTTTTCTTTTAAGATCCTGATATCTCGAGGAAGATTAGACCTATTAGTCATTTGGACCTTACTGTGAAGTACGTAAATCTAAAACATCAGGGCACAGAGATGAAGAAAGAAAGAATTTTTGTAGCATGTTATTACTTTAAGAGCAAGCAGGCCTGAGTGAGATGTTGACATTGGAAGGGAACCAGGGAAGAGCAAAGAGGATTGGAAGCGCATCAGACGCAGACCACCGCCGCTCTGCAGCTCCGTCCGGGCCCGAGGGAGGCGTCCTCCCCTGCCGCCTCCCTCCTCTGGCATCGGGCAGCAGGGACACGAGCGGTGACTGGCTCCCCTGTGCGCACCCCTTACGATGCACCCGGCAGTGTGCTCGACGTTGACATCCCTGTGCCCCTCACCGTAACTCCAGGAGGAGGTGACGTTACTGACCGCGCTCCCGGGTGAGGAAACCCGGACAACTGAAAATCCCATAAAAGGATTTTTGTAGTATCTATGAAACAGTCTTTTCTGTAATGAAAGAAATTGACTGTGTGGGGCCAGTTTGTAGATGGGAAGAGTACATCTGAGGAGCTGAGTATCTGGTCTCTAATGGGTCTTTGTCTTTCCACTAAGGCTGCCGGTCCCCTGTCCTCCACAAACACCCCCACCACCATAGCAGCCACGCCACCCAGCCCCGGAGAGCATCACACACAAAGATCCGGGGACACAGAGGGGGAAAGGTCACTTACTTTTGTGTATTATTGCACCACGCAAAGACTGAACGTCACTTCTGTTTGATTTCCGGGTCCTGACAGTGGAGGTGTTGTTTTCTAAAACAGTGTTTCTTTTCACCAAAATTCCGGTACAGGAAGCTGAATGCAGAAGTCTGTAGCTCCACAGCAGTGAGATTTGACCTGACAACACAGCCCCTGGTACCTTGGGAGATGGGGCTGTAGCCACACACTGACGGGGGCTCCTGGAGGGTCCTTTCAGGTGTCTGGACTTCAGGTTTCTCATCCACACAGACATCACGTTTGTCAGGGTCCCCCCACAGCATGTTTTCTGTCTTTGTGGATCTGGACAAAAAAAACCTAGGTCCAACTTACTCTCGTTATTTCGAAGGCTGAAGCAAGCCCTGAACTGTTGTTAATCGTAGTAACAAGTAAAGCATTATAGAATCTCAACCAAACGCACCAATAGAATAATTTATTGTTCACAAGGGAGCGGACATTGGTTGGGGGGAGTGTTGCACTTGTGATTGAAGAGAGCACAGACACACATACGGTACGTAGGTGATTACACAGTACATCCCTGAGGGTATTAAGATTTCACTGGGAGGTCGATTAGGGAAAAAAAATTCATAGAAAGTCTCCTTGTGGAGACAGTAATGAAAATAAGTAAGGTTGAGAAGTTCTGATTTACATAAAATGTTTTCATAATTCTAATAGAAGATTTTAAAACTGAACTTTTAGAAAGGAAATAAATGATACATAAAATATTTGTCATTCCACCCAAATTTCAAGAAACTTCATTGCAAACACTTAAAGTATTTCACTTCCATAAAATTTAGGCAGGTTTTCAAAGACCCCAGATGAATGTCAAGAGTTAGCTGTTCACAGGGCCAGAAATGGCTTCAAACACAATCTTCCAAAAACCCACTGGACAAAGCTCATCTAAGCAGGGGCCTCTCCCCATAAGCAACATCAGGTCCCTGTTTCAGAACATGGAAGTCAGAGTCTCCATGCTTCAGCACCAAGACTCATCTAAGGATAAAGTGTGAGGCTCTAATGGAATTGGCTGTACAGTGTCAACCACCCAGAGGAGGAAATGTCATTGTTGCCAAGAGTATCCTAGGGGAAAGAAGCTAGATGGGGACCTGGTTCTGCTGGCAAGATGAGTACAGAAATAAAACACATTTTTTAAATCACCTTTTTAAATGAAGTGTTAAGTGATAGAGAAGTCCATAAATCATAACTGAAAATCAATGCTAAGTAAACACACCTCCATAACCACCACCTAAATCCAGAAATAGAATATCAGTACCCCAAAAAGCCCCCTGGCATCCCCCCTCAGTGACTACCTGACTTCTCTCCCATTGATTAGTTTTGCCTTTTTTTGAACATTATATAAATGCAGTCTTACGGTATACACACGCACATGAGTTCTTCTGCTCAACATTGTGTTCGTGAGATGCATCTTTACTGGTGCAGAGAGAAGTAGTTAATTTTTATTCCTGTCTAGTATTTTATCATTTATCCACCCATCATCCTGTTGGTGGACAGTTGGGTTGTTTCCAGTTGGGACTGTTATGAATAATGCCATACTAAGCATTCTGACCTGTGTGTTTTGGTTCATGTATGTAGATTTTTGTCAGGTGTCCCTCGAGGAATGGAATTGGGTCAGAGGATAGGCACAGGTTTGTCTTTAGTAGATAACATAAAACACTTCTCCGAAGCGGTTGTACCAATTCACACTTCTCCCAGCCGTGATTGGGCACTCTCGATGTTCCGAGTGCTTCGTATTGGCGTCTTACTCGTTATAGCAGCAGTTCTGCTGGATGTGCGGTGCTGTTTTGTTGTGCCTTTTTCCATTTTCCTCATGTCTGATGAGGTGTTAAGCCCTTGTTCACACGTTTAAGGACCATTGGGATAGATTTTCTTGTGATATGCTTGTTCAGGATTTTCCCATTGCGTTTTGTCTTTTTCTTACTGATTTGTGAGACTTTTTTTTTGTATATTCTAGATATGATGCCTTGTCAGAAATACGTATTAGAGGGGCGCCTGGGTGGCTCAGTCAGTTGAGTGTCCAAGTTCGGCCCAGGTCATGATCTTGCGGTTTGTGGGTTTGAGCCCCACATCAGGCTCTGTGCTAACAGCTCAGAGCCTGGAGCCTGCTTCAGATTCTGTGTCTCCTTCTCTTTCTGCTCCTTTCCTGCTCACACTCTGTCTCTCCCAAAAGTAAATAAATACTGAAAAGTTAAATAAAATTAAAAAAGAAATATGTATTACAAGTATCTTCTCCTATGATTTCACTTTTCACTCTTAAAGCTGTCTCCCTTAGTGTGTTTTGTGTCCTGTTTAAGAAATCTTTCCCTACCCAAAGGCCATGAAGATATTATCCTAAGTTTTCTTTTTTTTTTTTTTTTTTGAGAGAAAAAGAGCACAAGTCAGGGAGAGGCAGAGAGAGAGGGAGAGAGCGAGCCAGTGCAGAGCCTGACGCATGGCTCAAACCCACGAACCACCAGATCACAACCTGAGCTGAAGTCAGACATTCGACCAACCAAGCCACCCAGGCACCCTGAAATATTACCCTAAGTTTTCTAAAAGTTTATTGCTTTCATAATTCACGTTTAGGTTTCTGAGATGGTGTGAGATAGGGGTCAGTTAAGGGCCTTATTTTTATCTGTGTGAATATCCAGGGTGGCCCAGCACCATTTATTGTAAGGACCACCCTCTTGCTAGTGCACTTCAGTGCCATCTTGGCGATAACTCAAGAGGCTCTATATGTGAGGGTCTGTTTCTGGATTCTCTGTTCTCTTCCATTTGTTGTTCTGCCCTTGTACCAGCACCACACCATCTTAATAACTGGCTTTATAATGAGTTTTGATAAGTGGTATGGCTCTTCCAGCTTTGATTTCCTTCAGTGATGCCATGGCCATTCTTGGTCCTTTGTGTTTCCATATGTAGCTCAGAATCACCTTCAGAATTTCTACCGAGCAAGCAAGCAAGCAAGCAAAACTTGCAGGGGGGTCTCATTTGATTGATATCTGTATACTATTGAGTCTTCCAATCCACGACCATGATGATTTTCTCTTCACACATTAACAGTCAAGTCGTTAGCAGAAGCAGGATCAAATTCAGACATGATTTTATTATCAAGTCTAATTTTCTTTTCCTTTTGAAGGCCACTCAATGACAAAAATAACAACAGTGGGAATTCAGCTCTGAACAGCACCACGCCTAATACACCAAGACAGAATCCATCTGCTTCCGTGAGAAAGCCGGGGCCCCTGCCTTCTAGCCTGGATGACTTAAAGGTAATACTTCAAAGTAGAGTTTATTCACCCGTAATTACCACAAAAACAGAAATGATTGGCCACATTTGTCTGAGGTGTAGGTAAGTTTTCAATAGACCTTCAGCTTTACCAACAGTAAGATAACCTTCTCAGGGGTACTGTCTGTTTACGTCCATTAAGTTTCTTTGAAGACGATCAGTAATAACTGATTTGTTGAGCATAGACCATGTGTGGGCACCAGAACACTTGTGACCGCAGAGGGAGATTTTCTTCTTCCCTGCTCCTTGCCGAGTTGGGGAGAAGCAGGAAAATGTTAACAGTCAAGAATCTCCTCTCCGAGGCCAGACTGCATAGGCTTCCCCCCTCAGCTCAGCTTCTGGTTATCCATGGTAGGTTGGACATAACGGTCCCCCTTTCACTGCCCCAATCTCCTCATCTGTGCACTAGGAATAATAATAATAACACCCACACCTCATGTGAAGGTTAATTTTAAGAATAGGGGCATCTGAGTGGCTCAGTCACTTAAGCGTTCAGCTCTGGATCTCCCCTCAGGTCTTGATCTTAGGGTCGTGAGTTCGAGCCCCGAGTTGGGCTCTGCGCTGGGCATGGAGTCTGCTTTAAAAAAAAGAAAAGAGGGGCGCCTGGGTGGCTCAGTCGGTTGGGCGTCCGACTTCGGCTCAGGTCACGATCTCATGGTCCGTGGGTTCGAGCCCCGCGTCAGGCTCTGTGCTGACTGCTCAGAGCCTGGAGCCTGTTTCAGATTCAGTGTCTCCCTCTCTCTCTGCCCCTCCCCTGTTCATGCTCTGTCTCTCTCTGTCTCAAAAATAAATAAATGTTAAAAAACAAAAAAAATTTTAAAAAAAGAAAAGAAGAGAAAAGACAAAGTATAAAGCACTTCCATCAGTGTGTGGCACATGGTAATTACTCAGTGAATGTGACTGTCCTCGTCACGATTTCTGATTGTAAATCCTCGGACAGAACAGGAGTTACCCTCTAAAAGCCCTTGCTTTACCTCCAGCCTTCCCAGTGCCACAGGTCCGTAGCTGTGTGTGCGTGTGTATGTCGGGAAGAGAAGCCGTCCCCTTTGCCCATACGTGGTAATGTGGAGCTGACAGGCGGGAGGCACCTTTTCCGTCTGAGCGTCCTGTAGATCTGTCGGGAGTTGCGGTACCGAGAGAAGAGACGTGATTTGTTTGTACTTGCAGGTGTCGGAACTGAAGACAGAGCTGAAGTTACGGGGTCTTCCGGTGTCGGGCACCAAACCGGACCTCATCGAACGCCTGAAGCCCTACCAGGAAGTGAACAGCAGCGCTGTTGCTGCCGGCGGCGTCCTGGCGGTGCCAGCGTCTGCCATCGTCGCCAGCAACCCAGAAGTCACCGTGGCGCTGCCGGTGACAACGCTGCACAACTCCGTGACGAGCTCGGGCCCCTCTTTCAAGGCAGAGCTGCCGCCTGCCGGAAGCAGCAACGTCGCCCACGCCGAGAGCGTCAGCTCCCCCCTGCCCATCTCGCCTTCCCCCTCCGAGCAGTCCAGTCTCGGGACCGAGGACACAAGCATGGCAGACACGTTCACCGAGATCATGACCATGATGTCTCCCGCGCAGTTCCTGTGCTCGTCGCCGCTGAGAGTGACGGGCAGCGAGGACAGCCCGAGTCCCGCCAGCAGCACGCTGTCGAGTCTGGAACTGGACGCGGCCGAGAAGGACCGCAAGCTGCAGGAGAAAGAGAAGCAGATCGAGGAGCTAAAGAGGAAACTGGAACAGGAGCAGAAGCTCGTGGAAGTTCTGAAAATGCAGCTTGAGGTTGAAAAGCGAGGGCAGCGGCAGCAGCAGCCGCTGGAACCCCAGCCCGGCGCCGCGGCCAGCTCGGCCGGCAAGTTAGATCCGAAGCATGGCGGCGTGGGCTCCCCCGTCAAGGACGAGACCGCGCTGCCCGACTGCTCCAGCCCCAGGCGGCCTGGCCCGCTGGCCAGCCATCCCGTGGGCCAGCCCGTCTCGGCGGGCGGCCAGACCCTGGTTGCCAAAAAGGCCGTAGTGATCAAGCAGGAGGTCCCCGTGGCCCAGGCCGAGCAGCAGAGCGTCGTCCCACAGTTTTACGTGAGTTCCCAGGGACAGCCGCCGCCTGCCGTTGTCGCTCAGCCTCAGGCTTTACTGACCACACAAACCGCTCAGCTGCTGCTGCCGCTGTCCATCCAGGGCTCCAATGTCACCTCAGTGCAACTCCCAGTAGGCAGCCTCAGACTCCAGGTGTGAAGTGTGTCTTCTAACTCCTTTGCCTTTACAGCCTGCATGGAACGGAAACTTGCCTTATGGCGAGCGCCCCAGCCTTCTCATACATGCACCCCAACCGGGCCTCAGAGGTGCAGAAAATGTGTGCGTGGGGGGCGGGGGCCTGGAATTTAATTCAGAAATGTTAATAGCTAGCATTGTCTCCACATAGTTAAAACAAGCAAGCGGTGCTTTCCTGCTTTTGATCGTTTTTATCTTTAGTGAACACGGTATCGTTAGCGAACATGCAGACATTTTGAGATACCGGTTACAGTATCGTGAGAATAGCTGGTGTCGCTGAGTGCTTTTTGTGTGCAAGGCACAGGATCACGTACTTTATTTTCTTATTTATTTAAGTCATCCCTACACCCAGCATGGGGCTGCAACTCACGGCCCCGAGATCGAGAGTCACATGCTCCTCCGTGTATTTTAAATGGCTCACTCCCTTCAGCTCTCCCTTCCCCCCAGAAGATCTAAGTGATGGCACCCATTTTGAGGTAGAGAAACTGAGGCCTTGAAACGTTGGGTAAGTTGCTCTAGGACAGAGCCGGGTTTTCTAACTGCCCGGCCTTTACTTTTACGCCCACTCGTGTGTTCTGCCTCCTAAACGAGATTCTCAAAAGACACCATTGAAGTCAAGATGCCTAAGGCATGTGGGGCATCTGAGGAAAATGTGACCACAAACTTAGGAGTGAAGGTGTTGAGGGAGTTGATAAAACACTGGTAAGCATGAAACCTCCTTTTATGCCTCCTCCATAACCTGTGTATTGACCTTGTTTTTATGCAGTGCATTTGGTAGGTTTTCACACAGTGGGTGGGCGACAGGTGAACAGAAACCACCTGGGACAGTGCTCCTCAGCTTTGCCCAGCCCCCCCCACCCACATACTCTTCATGGCAGAGACCAGTGGGTTGTGCCCCTGAGGTTAGGAAGCATGACCCAGAGGTCCTTGGCATGTGCCAGCATTCTAATTCTCCTGTTTGATCTTTAGACTGTCTGTGAAATTCAAAGTCTACTCTGTGACACAGCTTTTCTAAACATGTATTTTTCCATCCAAATCTTCCATTAGAGTTGACATTCTCCATTCTGGGCCCGTGTGCGCCCCAGCACATAGCTGACTGTCTCCAGAGGGAGCACATACTATTTGGGCAGTTAGGCCTCAGATTTTCTTGCTGCTATTAAAATTATTGTCACACCTGGCCTGTTGTGTGTAGAGCCACTATAGGTTTTTATTTCAGTTTTCTGTTTTCTCAAAATTTCCCAATGAAAATCTAAGCCACTTAAGAAATAATAAGAGCGTGAAAAAAACTGGTCTGGTGTTAGGTCTCTGGTTTAGAATTAAGGTTCAAACTGTGTTGTCGATGAAGTGTGTATCTATCCGTAAGTATTTTATCACTTCATTTCAGATATGTTCCCCACATGATCGCATGTTGCACATCTAAACTCTTTTTTTTTTTTTTCAGTTTATGTATGTATTTTTTAAATAACCTCTACGCCCAAACTCAACCCAAACTTTGCAGCTCCCACTCACAACCCCGAGGTCCAGAGTCCCATGCTCTTCTGACCGAACCATCCAGGTGCCCCGACACCTACACTCGTGATTCCGAGTTTGATTTTGATAATTAAATCAATATTTTGTTTGCTTCCTAGACTCCACCACAAGCAGGAATCCAGACTCAGACTCAGCCGCAGACAGCAGCCACCACCCTGTCCTCAGGCTTAGCCCAGACCGTACCTCAGAAGCAAGAAGCTTTCACGCCACATGTGCTCAGTCAGCCTCAGCAAGTTAGAAAGGTTGGTGAATGCTAATGAGTGACAGGCCGTCACCGATGGTGACTGTCATCTGCTCAGCCATTCTGCACGTGTTCTCATAGCGGTCTCTTCCGTGGGAAGCACCTGTTTGTTCTTTTGTATCACGCACCTCCCACTGGATGGGCCTCAGGCCACCTGCCATCCGGCTGCAGATTATGCAGTTATTAGGGAAAAAAGGTTCTTTTTTACTGAAAGACGGGTCATCTTAACAGTTAAAGCCCTTTTCCAAGTAAAAGTTTCAAAAGTTTGTTTTTAATCCTCATGTAGGATTTTTTGAGTTTTAAAATAAATTTCTTTTCAGATTAATCATCTTGTGGGGGAGGGGGAAGTGCTGTTCCCTGGGAAGAAATATTTGAAGTCGAAAAAGATACTTTTTCAGTGTCTACCTTGAATAAGATCTTTATATATTTAAGAGTTTGCCATCTTGCGGACTAAGAGCCAGAGGGCCCAGGTGTGCGGATTCTGGTTCCCCACTTCCTACAGGTTTGGCCTTATGCAAAATTCACTTACTTCCTCTGAGTGTCATTTTCCTCATCTTTCAGATGACCGTGTTGGTTTAGGACTCAGTAACCCCTCCATGTGTTCCTACCAAAAAATTGTGATGTTGAATAGCCCAGAAGTTACAAAAATTCCCTCTTACCCAGCAGGTGGAGCTGTGTGCACATCTCCTTGACAGAAAACTCTTAAGGCCTCAAAAATAGGTCTTATTATTTTTAACCTTGAGAATTATTAGTCCCAGGATGTTAATCTTCAGCATAAAAGAACTTGGATAATTAGGTGTACCTGTAGACATGCCCCAAGGTAGCATGAACCGTCTGGGCTAAGACCACTTGAGCAGCAGACAGAAATTGACGCCTGAGGTCATCAGTAGTCACATTATCATGTGCTCTCTTCTGGAATCTCCTCTGGGAAATGCAGTGAGTTACAGCAGCATATTACTGACTTTGGGCTCACAATAACATTCTAGGGTGGTGATCGCCTCAGTGAACGTTCCAATGTTAAGACAGTTTTCTTTAAGAGAAGAGAGAGAAATACAGGATATAGACAGGAGAAATAAGGGTTTATTCACTAAGTCTCAATACTAGAATTAGGGATCATTAATTCCAGCTTTTTCAAAGAGGAGTATGCTTCCAGAACTCCTCGCCCAGAGCAGCTGTACCTTTTGAATGGGTGTACACACACACACACACACACACACACACACACACACACACTTGCCCACTTAAGAAATACATATGTATGTTTACAATAGAAACGCAGAGGTAAGTTTTTCTCTTTCAGAATACTAGTGGTATAAAGTACATAAAATATTTTTATGAGTAAATCAGCTCTGTGAAATACAATCACAAATCACCCAGTGACCATACATTTGTAAAAGGCCATAAGACCTTTGGCTCGTGATGGGGGCTAAACAGACACTTGTTAGTTCCACAGGAGGGAGTCCTCACTGCTCCCTGACAGAGCGGAGGCCAGCTTCTCAGAAGGGGACAGATTTTAAATGGGGCCCTGCAAGGATTTGGAGATACTTTCAACAAACTGAAAACCTGAGTGTGGCCACAGCCTGTGTGGCCTTTCCGGTCGGACAGAAATGGGGCCGGGTGGTGGAAGCTTTTTGTGCCAGCCAGAGAGGAGGGTTTTACCGTAAGGACAGAGGAGCCAGGGAGTGTGGGGGCTCCATCAGGTGTGTGCTGAGGCTGTAACTGTAGCGGAGGGCCGACGGGGAGGGAGGCACAGTGAAGAGGATGCCACGGTACTCCCGTGATCAGGAGCAAGGACCTGGATTAGGACAGCGGAGGACAGAGGCCTGATTCAGGAGGCATTCGTAAGGCGTGTGAGCACTGAAGGGAGACAGCAGAGGACTGATGTCTCCGTTTACCAAAGTTTTAAAAATAAATGAAGGGAAAACCAAGAATTACTTTTCCTCCGAGGCTGGTGGTGGTGGAAGGGGAAAGTTTCGTTTGGAATATATTGCATTTGAGATGTCCTGAATTTATGTTTGTAAATAAAGGTTATAAATGTGGCTTTGGCACTTGGAAGCAAGAGTGGAAAAGAGGTGGGTTTGGGGATTATTAGCTTAATCGTGGACATGAAAGCTGTGAAAGTATAGATGAGACCACCCTGGTGAGGAATATGAGAGATTCAGCTATCGCTTAAGACAGAAATCATACTGAGCAAGCGCTGATTTCCCAGAAGGTACAGTCCACACCACCATCAAAGACAGGCCTGAGTAAAGGGACCACGGATGCTGGAAAATCAGGGTTGGCAGACCACGGCCTGAGGGCCACCTCAAGCGCCCCACCTGTTGCTGTAGATAAAGTTATTGGAAGCCAGCCCCACCCATTGATTTATGCGTTGTCCAAACTGCTTCTGGGCCAGAGTGGCAGAGGTGAACAGTTCCAACAGACACCCCGTGGCCTGCAGACCCTAAACTGCACACGTGGTGGCTCCTTACAGGGCAAGTCTGCCGAGCCTCGTCCTAGAACATGGTTTGCTTCGGTAGGAAGAGCCAAAGAACAGATTGAATGGAAAATATTTGTCCGTTACAGGTTTTCACGAACTCGGCATCAAATTCGGTTCTTCCGTATGAGAGACCACCTGCTCCAGCGGTCCAGCAGCCCTTTGTGAACAAGACCTCCACCAGTGTTCTTCAGTCCAGAAGCGCACCACTTGCCTCCCTGCAGAATGGACCTACCGCTTCCAACAAGGTAGTGCTGTGCGGATGGGGCAGCAGTAACAGTGCTTGCTCATGGGGCCCTAAAGCATTGCAGAACCCAGTGCTTCGGGCGTGAAGGGACTGAGTATCAATATTAATGGGACAAAATAGCCAAAGACCATGGTGACGGTTGTTAAGGGGCAGCTTGGCTGTTATCGCGGAACAGATGACCCTTCCCTCACGGGATGGCGCCCCGGCGCCATCGGCCACACAGGCTGGAGGTGAGAAGGCTCTTGAGTTCAGGAGCGCCGTGACTCGGCCGCCCTCTGAGCTCACTGCCCAGACCTGACATGTGCCCTCCTCTTTTTGCCTCAGCCTAGTTCGCCCCCTCCACCCCAGCAGTGCGTCGTCCAGCACTCCCTGTTTGGGAGCCCGGTCCCCAAGACAAAAGACCCTCCCCGCTACGAGGAGGCCATCAAGCAGACACGTGGCGCCCCGTCCTCCCTTCCAGAGGTAAGGAAGCGAGACCAGCGGCCACGGTCTGTGGGCTTGTATCTGGGGTGTCGTCCTCACACTGAATCCCTTGTCTAAAACGCGCTTGCCGCTGTACGAACACAAATTTCAGAGCCAAGAACCTCATTTGCATTCGAGATGCTATTTTTTTTTAATTGAAGTATACTTGACATACAATATTATAGTGGCTTCAGGTGTTCGACAGTCATTTGGCACTTCTATATGTTATGAAATGTTCCCCAGGTAAGTGCAGTTACCATCTGTCACCATACAGTGTTATTACGAGATCACGGACTGTGTCCCCTGTGCTATACTGTACATCCCTGTGACTTGTTCTGTACCTGGAGATTTGTACTGTTAATAACCTCCACTTACTGTACCCATCCCCGCCCCATCTCCCCTCTGGCAGCCACCAGTGTGTTTGGATTTATGAGTCGGATGAGTCGGTTTCTGTTTTGTTTGTTCATTTATTCTGCCCTTTAGATTCCACAGAGAAGTGAAATCATTTGGTATCTGCTTTTCTCTGTCCAACTTCTTTCACTTCACGTAAACCCCTCGTAGTCCATCCCTACTGTCACAAATAGGAAAAATACTTTCTGTAGTTTGTTTTTAATGTTTTATTTTTGAGAGACAGAGAGAGACTGAGCATGAGCAGGGGAGAGGCCGAGAGAGAGAGAGAGACAGAATCGGAAGCAGGTTCCCGGCTCTGAGCTGTCAGCACAGAGCCCGATGTGGGGCTTGAACTCACAAGGTATGAGATCATGGCCTGAGCCAAAGTTGGACACTTAACAGACTGAGCCACCCAGGCGCCCCGGAAAAATACTCTTTTTTTATAGCTGAGTAATAATCCTGTGTTTGTGTGTGTGTGTCACATCTTCTTTACCCAGTCATCTATCCGTGGACACTTAGGTTGCTTCCATATTTGGCTAGTGTAAGTCATGCTGCAATAAACATAAGGGTACAGATATCTTTTCAAATTAATGGTTTTTGCTTTCTTTGGAAAAATACCCAGAAGTGGAATTGCTGCATCATAGGGTAGTTCTATTTTTTAATTTTTTGAGGAATCTCCATACTGTTTTTCACAGTGGCTGCACCAGTTTGCATTCCCACCAGTAGTGAAAGAGGGTCCCCTTTTCTCCACATTCTTACCAACACTTGTTACTTCTTGTCTTTTTGAGAGTGGCCATCCTGAACTGGTGTAAGTTGTTATCTCGTGGTTTTGATTTGCATTTCCCTGATGACTCTTTTCTATGTTGGCCATCTGGATGTCTTCTTTGGAAAAATGTGTATTCTGCTATTTGGGGGTGGAGGGATGGAATGTTCTGTATATATCTATTAAGTCTGTCTGGTCTGATGCATCATTCAGAGCCACGATTTCCTTACTGATTTTCTGCCTGGATGATCTATTCATTGATGTTAGTGAGGTGTTAAAGTTCCCTACTATTATTGTATTACTGACAATTTTCCCCCTTTAGTCCATTAATATTTTCTGTATCTGCAAAATATAGGGGCTCTTGTGTTGGGTGCATGGGTATTTGCAGTTGTTATGTCCTCTTTTTGGATTGATCCCTTTAACGTTATGCGGTGCCCTTCTTTGTCTCATTACAGCCTTTATTTTAAAGTCTGTTTTTGTCTGTTGTAAATTTTTAAATATTTGCTACCTTGGCTTTTTTGCTCCCATTTGTATAGAATATCTTCTCCTATCCCTTCACTTTAAGTCTGTAAATGTCTTTAGGTCTGAAGTGAGTCTCTTATAGGCAGCACATAGATAGTTCTTGGGGTTTTTTGTATCCATTAGGTAACCCTGTGTCTTTTGACTGGACCATTTAGTCTGTTTATATTTAAAATGAAAGGTATGTACTTATTGGTGTTTTTTGTTTTCTGGTTGTTTTCAGAGTTCCTCTCATAGCTCTTCTCTTGCTTTCTTTGTGATTAGATGACTTTCTTTGATAGTGTGCTTGGATTCCTTTCTCTTTATTTGTTGTGTGTCTTTTACAGGTTTTTTGATTTGTGGTTATCTTGAGGTTCATAAATAACATCCTAGGTATATAGTATTCTAAGTTGGCAGTTTGCTTAAGTCCAACACATTCTGAAAGTACTACATTTTTATCCCCCCTTTTATGTATATAATGTCATAGTTTACATTTTTTTAATTTTGTGAATCCCTTAAGTAGTTATTGTAGATACAGTTGATTTTACTGCTTTGTCTTTCAACCCTCATACTAGTTTTATAAGTGAATGATCTACTATCTTTAACTGTTTTACCAGTGAAACTTCTTCCTTTCATAATTTTCTTACTTCTAGTTAAGGCCTTTTCTTTCCTGCTTCAGGAAGTTCCTTTAACATTTCTTGTAAGGCCAATTCAGTGGTGATGCACTCCTTTGACTTTTTTTGGCCTGGGCAACTCTTTATAAATTTCCCTCAATTCTGAATGCTGAGTAGAGTGTTCTTCGTTGTAGATTTTTTTTTTCCTTTCACCACTTTGTATATATTACACTGCTACCTTCTGTGAAGGTTTCTCCTGAGAAATCAGCGTATAGCTTCATGGTGTTTCCTTTATATGTAATTAGTTGCCTTTCTCTGTGTCTTTAATTTTTGACATGTTTTAAATGTGTACTTACTTTTGAGAGAGAGAGATAGAGTGAGAGCAGGGGAGGGACAGAATCTGAAACAGGCTCCAGGCTCTGAGCTGTCAGCACAGAGCCTGATGCGGGGATTGAACCCACAAACCATGAGATCATGACCTGAGCTGAGGTCCTACACTGAACGACTGAGCCATGCAGGCACCCCTAAGTTTTGACATTTTAGTTATTATGTGGACTTCCTTAGGTTCATCTTGTTTGGAACTCTCCACCTTCCTGTACCTGGCTATCTGTCTCCTTCTCCAGGTTAGAGAAGTTTTCACCTATTATTTCTTCAAAAAAGTTTTCTGGCCCTTTTTTTTCTCTCTTCTCCTTCAAGGAACTTATAATGCAAACGTCAGTATAGTTGTTGACCCAGAGGTCTCTTAACCTAACCTCATTTTTTTTTTGTCTGTTCTTCTTTCTTTTTGCTATTCAGTTTGGATGATTTCCACAGCACTGTCTTCCAGATAACTCACCTGTTCTTCTGCGTCCTCATCTGCTGCTGATTCCCTCTTGTGTATTTTTCAGTTCTGTTATTTTGTTCTTCAACTTTGGTTCTTTTTTTTATATTTTCTGTCTCTTTGTTGAAGTTCTGAGTTCATCCATTCTCTCAGATCCAGTGAACATATTTTATGACCATTACTTTGAATTCTTTATCAGGTAGATTGCTTATCTCTGTTTCATGTAGTCCTTTTTCTGAGGTTTTATGTTGTTCTTTCATTTGGAACATATTACTCTGTCTCCTCATTTTGTCTGACTCTGTGTTTGTTTCTATGTATTAGGTAGCTTGGCTCCATCTCCTGGTCTTAAAAGTGGTGGCTTTGTGTAGAAGGCGTCCCTTATGGCCCAGTGACGCAATCCAATCAGGTGATGCTCACCAGAACCATGCACTCGAGGGTGATGTCTGTGTGGGCTGTTGTGACTGGGCCAAGACTTCTGTGGGTATGCTGGTGGGCAGGGCCGGCCCCACCCTTCTACAGAACAAGCTGCCCACTTGGTGGGGCAGGGCAAGGATCGTTAGCAAGACTGATGGACAGTGTCAGAGCTGGCTCCCACCAGTGTTTACATTCATAGACAAATATCCCACAGATCTATGCTCTTCCAGCACATGCCCTAAAAAGTAAATCTCCTTCGCATATAACCCAGACGCTTTCCAAACTGCTACTTCTGTGCTGGGTCTTAGACTAAGTGATATAATGCACTGGCCCTTTAAAAGCAGAATCTCAGTTCCCTATAGCCTTCTGGCTCCTGCCCCACTGATTTTCAAAGCCAAAGATTATGGGGGTTCATGTCCCCATTGGAGATCCCCAAGGTTGGGGGTGCCCACTGTGGGGCTTGATCTCACTCCCACTTATGGGTGATAGGGATCACAGTGCCTGGGATTTGGTTTCTGACCACATCCCACCCCTCCTTCCCTTCTCCATGTGGCTTTCTTTTTATCTTTAGCTGTGGGAGAGGTTCTGTTAGTCTTCAGGTCATTTTCAGAAGGAATTTCACTATATTTAGTTACACACTTCATGTGTCCATGGGAAGTGAGCTCAGGATCCACCTACTCTGCCATTTCCCATGCTTCTCCTTTAAATCCTACTTTAAATCAAAATACCACTCACTGTGAAGACTGCCAAACAATTTCGGCAGCTGTGTAACCTGCAATTCCTACTTACTCACAAATTCAGGGTTTGTCTTTTAACTTCTCCTTGGGGGGTGGGTCATGTTAAGGATAGATGTGATGGTAGCCAGGGCATGTATTTTATACACGTTTCTCTTTTCTTCTCTTCTAATTTTTTTAAAGCCAAGTATAATTAACATATAGGTGTACAATATAGTGATCCAGTAAACCAGGTTCTCTGGTTGCTTTTTTTAAAAATTTACATCCATGTTAGTTAGCTTATAGTGCAATTTGCGAGTCTAGTTGTTGTGTTTTTCTTTTTTAATTTACATCCAAGTTACATTTACATCCAGTTAGCATATGGTGCAATAATGATTTCACGAGTAGAATCCAATGATTTATCCCCTACATGTTAACACCCAGTGCTCGTCCCAGCAAGTGTCCTCCTTAATGTCCCTTGCTCATTTAGCCCATCCCCCCCAACACCTCCAGCAACCCTCAGTTTGTTCTCTGTATTTAGGAGTATTATGTTTTGTTCCCCTCCCTGTTTTTATATTATTTTTACTTCCCTTCTGTTATGTTCATCTATATGAGTTACATCATATGATGTTTGTCTTTCTCTGAATGACTAATTTTGCTTAGCATAATACCCTCTAGTTGCATCCATGTTGTTGCAAATGGCAAGATTTCTTTCTTTTTGATTGCCTAGTAATACTCCATTGTATATATATATACCACATCTTCTTTATCCGTTCATCCGTCAATGGACATTTGGGCTCTTTGCATACTTGGGCTATTTTTGATAGTGCTGCTATAAACATGGGGGTGCACGTGCCCCTTCGAAACAGCACACCTGTATCCTTTAGATAAATACGTAATAGTGCAATTGCTGGGTCATAAGGTAGTTTGATTTTTAATTTTTTGAGGAACCTCCATACTGTTTTCCTGAATGGCTGCACCAGTTTGCATTCCTACCAGCAGTGCAAGAGGGTTCCTTTTTCTCCATCCACGGCAACATCTGTTGTTGCCCGAGTTGTTAGTGTTAGCCTTTCTGACAGGTGTGAGGCGGTATCTCATTGTGGTTTTGATTTGTATTTCCTTGATGATGAGTGATGTGGAACATTTTTTTCTTGTGTAGGTTGGCCATCTCGATGTCTTCTCTGGAAAAGGGTCTATTCGTGTCTTTTGCCCTTTCTTCACTGGATTCTTTGTTTTTTGGTGTTGAATTTGATAAGTTCTTTATAGATTTTGGATACTAACTCTTTATCTGATATGTCATTTGGAAATATCTTCTCACATTCCATTGCTTGCCTTTTGGTTTTGCTGATTGTTTCTTTCGCCATGCAGAAGCTTTTTATCTTGATGAGGTCCCAGTAGTTCAAGAGGCTGGTTTTTATTGTCTCTTTTTCCTTTGTTTGTTTTAGTTCTTAAATTCCACATATGATTGAAATTATTTGGTATTTGTCTGTCTGACTGACTTCACTTAGCATTATGCCTGCCAAATCCATCCATGTTGTAAATGGCAAGGTCTCATTCTTTTTGTGTGTGTGGCTGAGTAATATTCCATTGTGTATAATATACTACATCTTCTTTATCCATTCATCTATCACTGGACACTTAGATTGCTTCCATCATTTGGCTGTTGTAATTAATACTGCAGTAAACATAGGGGCGCCTATCTCTTCTCAAGTTAGTGTTTTGTTTTCTTTGGGTAAATACCCAGTGCTGAGATTACTGGATCATATGGTAATTCTATTTTTAATTTTTTAAGGAACTTCCATACTGTTTTCCACAGTTGCTGTACCAGTTTGCATTCCCATCAACAGTGCACAAGGGTTCCTTTTTCTTCCCATCGTTGTCAACACTTGTTGTCTTGTGTTTTTGATTTCAGCCATCTCACAGGTGTAAAGTGGTGGCTCATTGTGGTTTTGATTTGCATTTCCCTGATGATGAGGGATGTTGAGCATCTTTGTATGTGTCTGTTACCTGTCTGTACGTTTTCTTTGGAAAAAGTCTGTTCATGTCTTCTGCCCATTTTTAACTGGATTGGGTTTTTCTTGGTGTTGAATTATAGAAGTTCTTTATATATTTTGGATATTAACCCCTTGTCAATTAGATCATTTGCAAACATCTCTCATTCAGTAGGCTGCCTTTTTGTTTTGTTAATGGTTTCCTTTACTGTGCAAAAGCTTTTTATCTTGGTGTAGTACCAAGAGCTTAATTTTGCTTTTGTTTCTCTTGGCAGAGGAGACATATATACAAAAATGTTTCTGTGGCTGATATCCCAAGAAATTATTACCTAAGTTTTCTTCTAGGACTTTGATGGTTTCAGGTCTCACATTTAAGTCACTAATCAATTTTGAGTTTATTTTTGTGCCTGGTGTAAAAAAAGTGCTCCAGTTTCACTCTTTTGCATGTGGCTGTCCAGTTTTCCCAACACCGTCTGTTGAAGAGACTACGTTTTCTTCTTTGTATATTCTCTCTTCCTTTGTTATAGATTAATTGGCCATAAAGGCATGTTTATTTCTGGACTGTTCTGTTCCATTGATCTATGTGTCTGTTTTTCTGCCAGTACAGTACTGTTCTGATTACTATAGTTTTGTATCTTGAAAACTGGGATTGTGCTACCTCCAACTTTGTTCTTCCTCTTCCAGATTGCTTTGGCTATTTAGGGTCTTTTGTGGTTCCATACAGCTTGTACGATTGTTTGTTCTAGTTCTGTGGGAAATGTTGGTATTTTGATAGAGATTGCATGAAATATGTAGATTGCTTTGGGTAGTGTGAACATTTTCACAATACTCGTTCTTCCAATCCATGGGCATGGGATGTCTTTCCATTTGTTTATGTCATTTTCAGTTTCTTTCATCAGTGTTTCATAGTTTCTAGACCACAGGTCTTTCACCTCCTTGGTTAAGTTTATTCGTGAGCATTCTATTCTTTTTGATACAGTTGTAAATGGGATTGTTTTCTTAATGTCTTTTTCTGTTACTTCATTATTAATATATAGAAATGCAATAGATTTCTATATATTAACTTTGTGTCTTGTGACTGCACTGAATTCATTATCAGTTCTTTATATATCATTTTCTTTATATAGTATGCTCTCTGCAAATAGTAGAAGTTTTACTTCTTCCTTGCCACTTTGGACACCTTTTACTTCTTTTTCTTATCTGATTGCTGTGTATTCATATCCAGTACTGTGTTGAATAAACACGGTGAGAGTGGACATCCTTCACTTGCTCCTGATCTTAGAGGAAAAGCTGTTTCTCACTATCAAGTATGAGGTTACCTGTGGGTTTTTCCCATATACGGCCATTATGATGTTGATGTACGTTCCCTCTAAACTTACTTTGTTGAGAGGTTTTATCCTAAATGGATGTGACACTTCATCAAATGCTTTTCCTCCATCTATTGAGAAGATCATATGGTTTTTATTCTTTATCTTGTTAATGTGATGTATCATTCTTGATTGATTCAGAAGTATTGAACCACCTTTGCATCTCAGGAATAAAAACCACTTGATCATGGTGAATGATCTTCTTAATGTATTGTTGAATTAGGTTTGCTAATATTTTGGTGAGGATTTTTGCATCTATGTTTATCAGACATCATACTAATTTATAGTTTTATTTTCTTTTTTTGTAGTGTCTTTATCTGGCTTTGGTATCAGGGTAATGCTGGACTTATAGAATGAATTTAGAAGCTTTCCTTCCTCTTCTATTTTGGATTAGTTTGAGAAGAATAGATATTAACTCTTCTTTAAATGTTTGGTAGAATTCACTTGTGAAGCCATCTGGTCTTGGACTTCTCTTTGTTGGGAGTGTTTAGATTACTGATTCAATTTCTTTACTAGTAATCAGTCTGTTCCAATTTTCTATTTCTTTCTGATTCACTTTGGGAAAATGGTATGTTTCTAGAAATTCATCCATTTCTTCTAGGTTGTCCAATTTGTTGGCATATAATCTTTCATAGTATTTCTTATATTCTTTTGTGTCTCTGTGGTGTTGGTTATTTCTCCTTCATTTCTGATTTTATTTTTTTGAGTCTTATTGTTTCTTTTTTGAGGAGTTTGGCTAAAAGTTGATCAATTTTGTTGGTCTTTTCAAAGAACCAGCTCCTGGCTTCATTGCTCCATCTGTTCTTTTGGCGGGGGGGAGGGGTTGTTTGTTTTGTTTGTTTAGTCTATTTCATTGATTTCTGCTCTAATGTTTATTATTTCCTTCCTTATACTGGCCTGGGGCTTTGTTTTTTTTCTAGCTCCTTTAGTTTTAAGACTAGGTTGTTTGAGATTTTTCCTACTTCTTGAGGTAGGCCTGTATTGCTATGATCTTCCCTCTTAGAACAGCTTTTGCTGCATCCCAGAGATTTTGGACCATTATGTTTTCATTTTCATTTGTCTCCATTTATATTTTGTTTCCTTTTTGATTTCTTCTTTGATTTGTTGGTTGACCCATTCATTAAGTAGCATGTTCTTTCCATGTATTTTTGTTCTTTCCATATTTTTTTTCTTGTAATTTTTAGTTTTATACCATTGTGGTTGGAAAAGATGCATGATAGGATTTCAGTCTTTTTTAATTTATTGAGACTTGTTTTGTCTAATATGTGATCTGTTCTGGAGAGTGTTCCATATGTACTTGAAAAGACTGTGTATTCTTTTGGGTTTTGAATGAAATGGTCTGAATATATGTTAGGTCCATCTGGTCCAATGTGTCATTCAAAGCCACTGTTTCCATGTTTTTTGTCTGGATGATCTATCCATTGATGTAAGTGGGGTGTTAAAGTCCCCTACCCTTAGGTACTACTGTCAGTTTCTTCCTTTATGTCTATTAATAGATGCTTTATGTATTTAGATTCTTCCATGATGGGTACGTAACTATATGTAATTGTTATATCCTCTTATTGGACTGTTCCCATTTCATTCTGTAGGGTCTTTTGTTTTAAAGTCTGTTTTATCTGATGTAAGTATTGCTGTGTCAGCTTGCTTTTTGCTTCCATTTGCATAATAATTATTTTTCTATCCCTGTACTTTCAAAATGTATGTGTCTTTAGTCTACAGTCAGTCTCTGGTAGGCAGCATATAGATGGATGTTACTTTCTTATCCATTCTGTCACCCTATGTGTTTTGATTGGAACATTTAATCCATTTACATTCAAGTAATTATTGATGGGTATATCTGCTTATTGCCATTTTGTTTTTTGTTTTATGGTTCGTTTTCTAGTTCTTCTCTGTTCTTTTCCCCTTTTGCTGTCTTCCCTTGTGGTTTGGTGTCTTTCTTGAATGATATGCTTGGATTCCTTTCACTTTACTTTTTGCGTATCTATTACCGGTTTTTGATTTGTGGTTACCATTAGGTTGATATGTAACATCCTATGCATATGGCATAGGCATATATTAAGTTGATGGTTAAGTGTGCACCCAATCTAAAAGCACTAAATTTTTACTCTTTGCCTCTGCATGTTTTATGTATATGCTGTCATACTTTACATCCTTTTATTTTGTGAATTACCTTGACTGATTTTTGTAGATATAATTGATTCCACTGCTTTCGTGCTTTAACCTCCAAATTTGGTTTTTATAAGTGACTAATCTATGACTTTTCTTATGTTTGCATTTACCTGTGAAATTTTTTCCTTTCCTAATTTTCTTATTCCTGAACCTGGCCTTTTCTTTCCAAAGAATCCCCTTGAACATTTCTTGTAAGGCTGTTTTGGTGGTGATGGAAGTCCTCTAAATTTTGTTTGGCAAACTCTTCATCTCCTATTCTGAATGATACCCTTTGCTGGGTAGAGTATTCTTGGAGGTTTTTTTCCTTTCCACCCTTTGAATATATCATCCCACTCCCTTCTGGCCTGCAAGGTTTATGCTGGACAATGAGCCAATAGTTATATGGGGTTTCCTTTGTACGTAACCATTTTCCTTTGCTGCTTTTATAATTCTTTGCCACTACTTTTTGCCATTTGAAATGTGTCTCAGTGTTTACCTTCTTGGGTCACCTTCTTTAGGGCGCACTATGCCTCCTAGATCTGGTTGTCTGTTTCCTTTTCCAGATTAGAGAAGTTTTTGGCTATTAATTTTTCCAATAAATTTTGTATCCCCCTTTCTCTTCTCCTTCTGGGATCACAATAATTTGAATATTGTTATGGTTTGTTGTGTTGCTGATTCCCTTAACCTATTCTCATTTTTTATTTTGTTGTTGTTCAGCTTGGTTGCTTTCCATTACTCTGTCTTCCAGGTGACTGATCCATTCTTCTGCTTCCTCTGTGATTAAAAATACACAAGAGGGAATCAATCTCTGGTTCTTTTTTATATTTTGGGATACAGTCCACTGTCTCTTTATTTTGTCTAAACCTGTTTGTTTCTTTGTACTAGGAAAATCAGCTATGTCTCCTGCTTTTGAAAGTAGGGTCCTCATGAAGAAGAGGTCCTGTCGTACCCTGTAGTGCCATGTGCCTCGCTCACCAGAAGTAGTTGCTTCAGGGAGTCTCTTACGTGTGTTGCATGCACCCCACTGTTGTGGCTGAGCCACATTTGCCTTTAGTCCAGTTGGCTGCAGTGACCCACTTTGCCTACTGTGGCAGGATTTCGTCTTTGTGCTGTTAAAGGGCCAGTCTGGGGCTGCCTTGGGCTTGTAGTTGGATCAGACCAGATCCCTGCCTTCAGCCCAAGTTGACAGGGCTATGGTTATACCAGCCTGCAGGGCACTCTCCCTGCTTTGTCCCTGAGAGCCTTTGACTGCCGGCCCTGCCCACTAATAAGAGCACCTGTCTGCCCCAAGCCTTCGTGTGTGCGGTTATCTTCCCGTCTGCCTAGGGCAGGTTGGATGGTGTGAGTCCCCGAGAGAATGACAATCAGTATGTGGGGTTACCAAGGCAGGTGGAGAGTATTTGCGCTGGTTCCTACAAGTGTCGGGTGTCTAAACTTGGCAGTCGGGGGAAGAATGGTGCCCACCAGCTCTTTGGCTCTTGCAGAAGTCTGCCAAAGATCCCTGCCTCTCCAGCACATGTTCTGAGATTTGTAAATACAAAATTAATCTGCTTCCCTTATACCCCAGGCGCTTTTCAAACTGCTGCTTCTATGCTGTATCTCAGTGGGGTTGTTCGTTATGCTGGGTCAAAGGGTGGGGACTCGGTTTCCCATTGCCATCCCGCTCTCCCAGAGCTAAGCCCACTGATTGTTAAAGGACCCAGAGTTAAGGCCCATTGGTTTTCAACGTTTCCCAGTTCAGGTCCCCGATGTTTGGGGTGCCTGATGTGGGTGGGGTCTGCTCCCCTCCCTGCTCTGTGCTTGTGGTATCCCTCTCCTTTGTGGTCTGTCTCACCAGGAACTTGATTCCCTACTGCGTCTCTGCCCCCCACCCCCTTTTCCATGTATTCTCCTACCATTACCCGTGCGAAGTCTGCTATGTCACTCTTGTACCCATGTGGCTGTCATCTGGCTTTGTCCGTGGGATCAGGTGAGCCGAGGGTCCTGGACTCCACCATCCTCCCAGAAGTCCTCTATGGGGCCCTCTTTCCTAAAGCTGCCATTCGTCGGGGGCATTCAGCTGACGGTCTTCCACCTGGCTGGCCATTGGGACTGCCCAGCCCCTACCTTACCCTGCTTCATCTTCCACGCGTCCCCAGAACCCTCTGCTCCAGTCGGCCAGCTTGTGCAAACCATTTTGCTAGTGTTTTGAGCAAGAGCACTCTGGAGGAAACCGATGTCCTCCTCACTTCACTGGGTGCTGATCCGCAGCCCAACCAGGTGCTCTTAGGCACGGTGCGCCAGGCGTCCCCCTGTCCGCCGAGCCTTCCTCACTGCTCCCTATTGCAAGCCATGGGAAGAGAGTTCCCGTTGGTAAAGGCGTCCGGCCCGCAGTGGGTGCCCAACAACAACCTTGTCATACCTTCCCCTAAACTTTTTCCTGGTCTCCTGGTCTCCCTCCCCCTCTAAACTAAAAGGTAAGTTTCGAGAAAGAACCCCTGCCTCACAGAGGATCCACACTTTGTGTAGCAAGCACCGAACAAGCCCGTCCCCTCAACCAGGCAGTGAGCAGTCACCATGACCTACCCAGATGCCTCAGCGGACAGCTGCAGAAATTGCTCGGTCCCAGGCCGCAGCATACAGTTCGGCATGCTCCCAGGGTGGCCTGCCTCCCGGGAAGTGCAATTACCATGTGCTTCTGACTGCTTCGTGCCAAAGGAACACAGTCCCTGTCGTTGAAAAGGTTTTCTTCAGTTCCATGGTCAGCAGGGGCCCTTATCTGTGAGGGGAAAACCAAATTTCAGAAATAGTTTTAAACATTTACAAAAAGAATGGGAACACACGGTGCTACACTAGATTGTCCTCCCCATTAGTCCGTAAGGAGTGACACCTGTTCTCTCCACAGGAGAGCAGAGATGAAATGAAAGGCAAAGAGCTTAACTGCAATTGGTGAGAAAATTAATAGGACGCATCCTTCCAAACCCGGTTCTCATGTGTAGGTTCATATGTGCTGCTCACTTGATGCATGCCACAGCAGCGAAGGAACCTCACCTCCCTTTAACCAAAGACAGCTGACCGGAATCCCTGCCATGTTTGTCTCTGGTTATTGTTTACAGGCTAAGGGAGCTCAGCTCTACATCACTGTCTGGTGTTCTTTATACACCGTTAAGAACCGAACTCCAGGCATGCTGAGGTTTTTAAAATACCTTCACTCAGACTTCCAATTTCACTATTGGCTAAGCAAGTCTTCCACAGATAACAGCTGTAAAGCCTGGTCTTAATACAAAGAGCACTAACATGAGGGCATTGAAGAGTGAATCGATGCAACATATTCTGGTGAGGAGTCCAGACTCGGAGGAAGGGAGATAAAAGGCATGAATTCCCTCCTTTTGCTGCTTTTACTCTGGGATCAAGCTAAGTGGTGAGGTTACCGGTCGAAAAACCATAGCCTTTATGCCCTGGGAAGTCTGATGGCTGAGTTGAGAGCAACCTAAAAGGAAAGGAACAAGTGGGGAAGATCCCCAAATTCTGTCTGTATCTCGAGCTGACTCCTAAGCCACATAGACATTGGGTGGTCATGGGAGCGGAGCTAAAGATAAGATGTGAGCTGTGACTGACCTTCCAAATGTTTCTTGGGCAGAAGTTCCAAGTCCAGCCAAGTTGACTGCATGCTAAAACAAAAGAAACCACTCATCTGAGAAAAGTAACAGAATAGAGTCTCCACTATGTGATATTCATAGCCATTCACCACATGCAGTATAGAAATGAGGAAGAAAATGCAACCCTTTCTGAAGGGCAAAAGGCAGTGAATTAAGAGCAACTCCAGCTAATCCAAGTATTAGAATTTGCAGATAAGGGTGTTAAAATAGCTATTATAACTATCAGTGATGTAAAGGAAAATGTACTTGCAATGAATGAAAAAATAGAAAATACAGAAACGATTTTTTTAATGAAATGGAAATAATAAAACTAAAAAATATGGGGCACCTGGGTAGCTCAGTCAGTTAAATCTTCTGACTTCAGCTCAGCTCACCATCTAGCAGATTATGAGTTTGAGCCCTGCATCAGGCTCTCTGCTGTGAGCACAGAGCCCATGGTGGATCTCTTTGTCCCTTCCCCACTCCTTCTCTCTCTCTCTCTCTCTCTCTCTCAAAAATAAACATCTTAAAAATAAATAAAACTAAAAAATACATGATCTAGAATGAAAGAGGTGCCTGAGTGGCTCAGTCAGTTAAGTGTCCGACTCTTGATTTTTGCTCAGGTCATGATCTCAGTTTGTCGGATTGAGCTGACAGCACAGAGCCTGCTTGGGATTCTCCTCCTCTTCCTGTGCCCCTCCCCCTGCTTCTGCACATGCTCTCCCTTTCACAAAATAAACACTGAAAAAATAATAAAGTGAAAAAAGTTAGAGATGGCCTTAACAGAATGGAGATGACAGGTAAAAAGACAGTGAACTTGAAGACAGATGAATAGAATTTATCCAAATGTGAGTAAGAGAGAAAAGATTTTATTTTTAAGGCGAACAGAACCTCAGAGACCTGTTGTTTAATATTAGACAGTCTGAGATGGGTATGATAGGATTCAGAGAAGAGAATGAAGCAGGCCAAATATTCTAAGAAATAATAGTCAAGGGGCACCTGGGTGGCTCAGTCGCTTAAGTGTCTTTGGTTCAGGTCATGATCTCAAGGTTCCTGAGTTTGAGCCCTGAGTTGGGCTCTGTACTAACAGTGTGGAGCCTGTTTGCAATTCTCTCTCTCTGTCTCTCCCCCAGTCTCTCTCTCAAAATAAATATATAGGGGCACCTGGGTGGTTCAGTCCAGCGAGCATCCAACTTCGGCTCAGGTCATGATCTCATGGTTCTTGGGTTCAAGCCCCGCGTCAGGCTCTGTGCTGACAGCTCGGAGCCTGGAGCCTGCTTCAGATTCTGTGTCTTCCTCTGTCTCTGCCCCTCCCCTGCTCACACTCTCTCTCCCTCTCAAAAATAAATAAACATAAAAAAAATTTTTTTTAAAAAAGAAATCTAATTTTTCACAAATATGATGAAAGACAAGTTTGTAACTTTCAGATGCTAACTGAACATCAAGCAGGGTAAATAGAAGGCCTCATCATATCATAGTCAAATTACTGAAAGCCAGAGTTAAAGAGCAAATCTTGAAAGTGCCAAAAAAAAAAAGGCAGTACAATGCACACAGGGTAACAACTGTAACAACTATTTGTTTTATGATCGAGTTTTCATCAGAAACTGCTGAAGTAAGAAAATACCCAAGAAATGTCTTTAAAGTTCTTAGTGGGGAACAGGAAGGAGAGAGGGACTGTCAAACTAGAATTCTGTATCAAGTAGAAATACTCTTTAAGAATAAAAGTGAACTAAAGATATTTTCAGATAAAAATTAAGAATTCATCACCAGAAAACCTGCACTATAAAAAATAACATTGTAAAGGAGTTTATAAAATATATAGATTTAACACTTAAAAATATCAATAACGGATGGTGGAAGTGGATCTAGATGTTGACCGGGGCTTTATATCTTGTGTACAATGCTACAACATTAAGTAACCTACAAAACATGAAGGCTGTATATTGCATGCCCATACAAATAAAGAAGTACAGCTTTAAAAAAAAAAAAAGTACAGCTTTTACAAAATAGAAAAATTTAGTTAGAATTCCAAAAATAAATGAATATGTATTTTTAAAACACAAGAAAGTAGGAACACCACCACCACCAAGAAAAACAGGGCAAATCAAAACAAAATGGTAAACCCACACTTAATCCTATCACTGATTATGCAAGACACAGAAATGGAGTAAACAAGACAATTAAAATGCAGAAATTATCAGAGTGACTAAAAAACAGACCCAGCCTAACCAAATGCCCTGCAGTGGTTTCAAGAGATTTCTGTGGGTTTTTTTTTTTTTTTTTTTTTTTTGACATTTCTCCATAAGTGACTCACTTCTAATACAAGTGGCAGAAGCCATGGTGTTTGACTTCTGATACTAGTTCATAAAAGGCATCCTCCTCCTGCCTTGCCTGCTCTCTCTTGGATGCTGACTCTGGGGAAAGCCAGCTGTCATGTGGACAGTCCTGCAGCATTCTGGAGAGGCCCGTGCGATGGGAAACTGAGCCCCCGCCCGTCAACAACCAGCACCAACCTGCTAGTCATATAGTGAGCCATCTTTACAATAGGACTCTCCAGCCAAGCTGGAAGATGGCTGTAGCCTGACCAGCATGTTGACTGCACGCCCATGGAGGTGCCCCCCACCAGAACTGCCCACCTCAACTATCCCTAAATTCCTGACCCACAGAAAATGTGAGATAACAACTCTATAGCATCTGAAGCCAGTAAACTTGGAAGAATGTGTGATACAGCAATGCGTAACTAATGTATACATCAGTGAGAGGCATACTTTTTTTTTTTGGTTGATAAAAATAAGATAGTAACTAAAATTTCTTAGTTTTTGTTTAAATTCCAGTTAGCGGGGCACCTGGGTGGTGGCTCAGTTGGTTAAGTCACTGACTTCTGCTCAGGTCATGATCTCACGGTTCATGAGTTTGAGCCCCACATCCCGTCACTGCAGAGCCTGCTTCAGACTCTCTGTCTCCCTCTCTCTCTCTCAGAAACAAATCAACATTAAAAAAAATATATAAGTTCCAGTTAACATACAGTGAAATATAGTTTCAGGTGTATAGTGATTCAGCACTTCATACATTACATTACCCTGTGCTCATCACAAGTGCCCTCCTTCATCCCCATCACCTATTTAATCCATCATCCACCCACCTCTCTTCTGGTAACTATCAGTTTTGTTTTCTATAGGTAAGAGTCTGTTTCTTGGTGTGAAGAGGCATACTTTTTTTTTTTTTTTTTTAATATCACTTTAGCTAACTTACAGGGTAACAGTGTATGTTACAGTGTAGGTTGGCCTCAGGAGTAGATTCCCATGATTCATCACTTACATACAACACCCAGTGCTTATCCCAAGTGCCCTCCTCAATGCCTATCATCCATTTTCCCCACCTTCCCCAACTCCCCATCCCCATCAACCCTCAGTTTCTTCTCTGTATTTAAGAGTCTCTTATGGTTTGCCACCCTGTCTGTTTTTCTTATTTTTCCTTCCCTTCCCCTATGGTCTTCTGTTAAGTTTCTCAGATTCCACCTAGGAGTGAAAACATAGGATATTTTTCTTTCTCTAACTTATTTCACTTAGCATAGTACCCCCTCAAGTTCTATCCACGTTGTTGCAAATGGCAGGAGTTCATTCTTTTTGAACGCTCAGCGGTATTCCATTGTAAATATATACCACATCTTCTTGATCCATTCGTCAGCTGATGGACATTTGCATTTTTTCCATAATTGAGCTATTGTTGATAGTACACCTTTCAACATTGGGGTACATGTGCCCCTGTGAGTCAGCACTCCTGTATCCTTTGGATAAATTCCTAGTGGTGCTATTGCTGGGTCACAGAGTAATGCTATTTTTAATTTGTTGAGGAACTTCCACACTGTTTTCCACAGTGGCTACACCAGTTTGCATTTCCACCAGTAGTGCGAGAGGGTTCCCCTTTTTCCGCATCCTCGCCAACATCCGTTGTTTCCTGAGTTGTTACTGTTAGCCACTCTCACTGGTGTGGAATGACATCTCAGTGTGGTTTTGATTTGTACTTTCCTGATGATGAGTGATGTTGAGCATCCTTTCATGTGTCTGTTGGCCATGTGGACGTCTTCTTTGGAAAAGTGTCTATTCATGTCTTCTGCCCATTTCTTCACTGGATTGTTTTTCGGGTGTTGAGTTTGGTAAGTTCTTTATAGATTTTTGATAATAACCCTTTGTCCAGTATGTCATTTGCAAGTATCTTTTCCCATTCTATTGCCTTTTAGTTTTGTTGATTGTTTCCTTAGCTGTGCAGAAGCTGTTTATCTTTTTTTTTAATCTATATTTTTGAGAGAGAAAGCCTGAGTGGGGGAAAGGGGTCCCTTAATGCTCCCAACTGTTAATGCTTCTGGGTCCACATGAAAGAAAGCTAATTTATATTCTTTGTTGTAGATTTCCAGTGCACACAGTCAGCAGATGGACGACCTCTTTGATATCCTTATCAAGAGTGGAGGTAGGTTACAAGTCACATCAGAACCCGCCAGAGTCACCTTTTATGACAAGGTTTTGAATATTTTCCTTTAGAGCTCATGGCATATCTTTGAGTAGCGAGAAACATATTTTTCTAATTCCAACTATATTTACTGTTTTAAATCTGTTAAATGAGGACACTAAAACAACTTATAAAATGGAGGAAAACCATTGTTTCAGCTTAAAACAATAACGTAATGTTAGTTTTATCCATAGATCTCTGCCTTTTGAAAATAACAGACCGTCTCAAAAATAGCAAAAGAGAGCCAAATTTAAATTCCACACTGAAAAACTTTAAAACATGTTCCCTATGTATGTCACTGTGATGGGATAAAAGTGCTCTACTTACTTCACACATGAATTCTGTAACAACCACAGGTCACCTAGCTTAGACTGTAGTGACTTTATTAGAATTCAAAGGCAATTTTGAAGCACTTTCTACAGATTAATTGAAAATCTTAGACTTTATAGTGTATCATCTTAAAAGGAGATAAGGGGGGCCATCTAGGTGGCCCAGTTGGTTAAGCGTCCAACTCTTGGCTTCCGCTCAGGTTGTGATCTCACAGTTTGTGAGTTTGAGCCCTGCATCAGGCTCTGCGCTGACAGCTCCGAGCCTGCTTGGCATCTCTCTCTCTCTCTCCCCCTCCCCCACTCATGCTGTGTCTGACTCTCTCAAAATAAACTTAAAAAAAATTTTTTTTTAAAAGAGACAAGGGATATTAACCACACAAAAAAGAAATCAAGGGTATCTCAACCTCCGCAAACCTATCTTTCAAAACAAATCTAAAAAACAGTATTTTAAAAATTCAACAAATACTGTTTGGGAATAAAATATTCTTAAATTACCTTGATGAAAGGAGTTTTAATCACTTTTTTTTTTTTTAATTTTTTTTTTCAACGTTTTTTATTTATTTTTGGGACAGAGAGAGACAGAGCATGAACGGGGGAGGGGCAGAGAGAGAGGGAGACACAGAATCGGAAACAGGCTCCAGGCTCCGAGCCATCAGCCCAGAGCCTGACGCGGGGCTCGAACTCACGGACCGCGAGATCGTGACCTGGCTGAAGTCGGACGCTTAACCGACTGCGCCACCCAGGCGCCCCTTTAATCACTTTTTTAAACAGGGATCAAAATTTCCCCATTCATAGCAGCTTATATCCCTAAATAGCATAAGTATTTGGTTTTGAGGACACAGGAAATTCTTGATGTTTGACTATAGCTCTACTTGTGCAAATAGATTTTTTCTTTTCCTAAGAACTATACTGGCATCACAAAGTAATTTAAACTCATGGTATATCTACACCATGGAGGTAAAAGAAATAGACATTTCATGGCCTGATTTTAGGATATTTTTAATGGTTTGGGGGTTTTTTTTGCCAGATCTGGTGAAAATAAAGATTTTTTTTTTATATGATTAGAAAGAATAATTTTTACAGCCTAAATTTGGAAATTAAGATGTAACAAAGTCATCAAATGAGTTATTTCCCACAAGGCATGATTTTTTTTTTTTTTTTTAATGGCAAAGTATCCAGTGAGTATGTTATTTTATCCTGTTGTAAACCACGGCCAGTAATCATGAGAACAGAGATTTAAATAGTTGATTAAGCCTGGTTACTGAGATCGCGCTGTCAGCTTTCAGAACAATTCTAGGGACGACTACAGGAAGTGAGAAACCACAGACCGTCCTAGAGTTGCACGCCGGGAACAGAAGCACAGTCAGCACACATGGTTGACAGTCCCCAAGCAGGAGTCAGCCTGTAGGTTCTTTCCCTTATTAAGCATCCCGGCCTTTGAGCTGTCACAGCTGTTACTAAATCCACCCTTCCTGGTGTGTCTGCATAGGAACGAAACCAATCAGATACCCTAAGAAAGTAAAAAAAGATACTTTATTCAAGTAAATGTATCTATAGCAACACTGCAATCTAATGCAAATGGTGTTAATTTTCTACTTGATCGAGCAAGGAATAACACATATTTAGTGCTTATTAAGACATTTGCCAGATCTTCAAGATTTTGTATACATTCAGAAAACAAGACAAAAAAGGCAGAAAAATAAGGTGACCCATCTTAAAGAAGAGGGTCAAAGGAGCCGTGTGTTAGCTATAATTCAGAAATAAAAGATGGTGGGCATTGCATCTCTTTCGAACTTTATACAGAACGTATAAAGTTCAACTATAATGATAGTAGGAAAAAGAATATAGTTAGAGCTTTCAGGATATTAAGAATGTACTTCATGGCTGCACAAACTGGGAACACAGTTGTGACATTAAGGTTCACTTTAAGGGTGGTTGCTGCTGTGACGGCAGATCCATGGTATCCAACAAGACATGAACCCTGTCTGGAGCCTGAAGTACCTGGGAACCAGGACCCAAAGATCAAATTATCAAATAAATGTAACCATCAGCTCCTCCCTGGTGCCATATCACTGCTTGTCATGCTTACTGCTCTTAAGTAACAAGACTAGAAAGCATATCAGAATGTTATAACCTGAAAATGTTTATTCAGCTATAAAAAGAGCCATCATCCTACAGGCGATCAAGGACTCTGACCAATAGCATTCTCTTCCTACCCCTAAGACGGACTGTGTAGAAGTCCTCACAAAATAGCAAAAGAACTGTCCTAATTCATAAAAATGTTTAAACAGTATCACGTCCTTACTTACTAATCACTTCAATTATTTTACACAGAGATTTCCCTCCCTATAAAAGAAGAGCCTTCTCCCATTTCCAAAATGAGACCAGTGACAGCCAGCATCACCACAATGCCGGTCAACACGGTGGTGTCCCGGCCCCCGCCCCAAGTCCAAATGGCACCACCCGTCTCCTTAGAACCCCTGAGCAGTTTATCTGCCAGCTTAGAGAACCAGCTAGAAGCTTTCTTGGATGGAACTTTACCTTCGGCCAACGAAATTGTTCCCCTGCAAAGCAGCAGTGAAGACAGAGAGCCCTTCTCTCTGATCGAGGACCTCCAGAATGACTTGCTGAGTCACTCAAGTGTGCTGGACCATTCACACTCACCCATGGAGACTGCTGAAGCCCAGTTTGCTGCAAGTACCCCCTGTCTGTCACTTGACCTCTCTGACTCAAACTTAGACAACATGGAGTGGCTGGACATTACCATGCCCAACACGTCGGGACTCACTCCCCTCAGCGCCACCGCTCCCAGCATGTTCTCCACTGACTTTCTAGATCCACAAGACCTGCCGTTGCCATGGGACTAACATCACAGATTTCTCGTCCGAGTTCCTGACGTCTAAGAAGATGAAGATCGTTCTGAAGAGGGCAGTTTTTAGAGACAGATCCATAGCGGCGGTGTTGCAATTAAAATATGTTGTCATAGAAAGGGTGGCTAGATGGTCACAGCCTGGAAACCAAGTGTGAAAACATGTCATTGCATCCGGCGGTGAATTTCTACAATTTAACATAGCACGGGGCCTTCTGAAAAAAATCACTGGTCAAAGAAGACTCATTCATTTTTCCAGACTTCAGTAAAGAATGCAGAGTACCTTTAGATAAAGACATGACAGAGAGTGACGTGTGCAGGCTAACTACATGAGGGTTCTCCGTCAACTACATTTAAACCTCTGTGGTCGCTTTAAGACCCCAAATAGAAGGCAGACGACTCCACTCACAAGAGGATGCCAGTTGAGGGAGGGGAGAGGTCCCTGCACGTGGTGTTTCCTAGAAATGGCCTGAGCCTGGTCAGGCAGCACAGGCAGTGGAGAGAGAGCGCCAGCCAGTTCCGGGACAGCTTCCAGCTGAAGATTTTCGGTTCCATTCAGAAACCAACATAATTTTTTGTGTGTCGTAGTTTATTTTGTGGTTTGGGGAATCTTACTTTAGATTCCCAAATTTCAATTCAAATGGATGATCTTTCACCATCACCAGACAATGTAAAAAAGAAAAAAAAATACGGTCATAAACCACTGTACAAAGTCCACATATAATGAATGAGAACACTGAAAATTCTATTAGCAACCCTCAGGGTTGATTAGATTGATTTTCATGTGTATATTAGGCACTTGTATGTACACTCTCACATGTGGTATGTACAGCCTACACTGGGGTAAGGGATTGGGTAGCCAGCGGTTCTACTTGTTTTAATAACTCGAATATTTCTAGAGTACTTGAGCCATGTGTATTTCTGTATTTAAAGAAAAGCTGACTGATTTCAGGTAACCAGACCCATCTCAAAGAACCCAGGAGGCTCCAGTGTGAACGGTCCTCCTGAGCTGGTGAGTTGCAAAGAGAGGGCAGGGGAGAAGGCTGTCGTCAGCCGGGACATTCCTGCAGCGGCTCGGAGTTAGACTCTCGCCAGGCTGGCCGCCAGCCCCCAGCTCTGGCCGCCTCTCCTGTCGCTTTTCCCTGTCATTTTATAGGCTTGTAACTGGATGTCACACCCGAGTTCTCGCTATATTATCAGGCCGAAGATTGAAAAACTGGAGGTTTTAGTAGTTTTTTTTACATAGAAGTTGTCACGTTTGTTGAGTAGTTTCTGAAGAGTTTTCTAAAATGCCAACTATCACAGGACTTCCAAAATTAGGTCAAGCTAGTCCTTTAAGTATATGATAAAATGTAAATAACTGAAGAAAAACCCTGCAATCTACCAAAAAGCGTGAAGGTGTTTGTTAAATACCATTGTCATGCTCTACGCCTCGCTGTGTGTGAACCCGAGGGTCAGGTCGATCTCTCTGGGTCGTGAAGTGGTGATATCCCCACAGTGACGTGGGAAGAGCCAGCCTGACCCACTGTCTGGAAAGAACTGGGGAATCACTGCCTGCTTTGCGTTCTGCCGCAGAGCCGACCTCCTTTCAGATTTTTATTTTGGTTTCTAGATCCTACTACATGCAAGGAAAGTTTGTTTTTCCCGTATCCGGTCGCCCCGCACACTGCAGCCCTCTGTGAGGTGGCACTTCCCAAGTTGGAAGCACTTCTGAGTGGTTCGAGGCAGAAGCGGTTACGCTCAGTGTGGTCTGAGTGAGTTGAGATGGCGAGGAACTGGTAGGCCGGCGCGTGCAATCTAGAAACTTCGAAGCAGGATGTACCCGTGAGCAAGGGCGAGGGCGCCAGCCGCCCTCTGGGGACGGAGGGGCCCGTTCGCTCGGGCAGGCCCTTCCTCCTCTCAGGGGAGGTCGAGGCCCGCGGCTTCACTCAGATTGAAACGAGGCTTACGAGGTTGGCACCCGACATCGTGGGACTGCAGGGGACGGTGGCGCCGCCTCATGCCCGGCCCCGGCCCCGCCTCCCCCTCCCCCCGCCCCCCCGCCCCCCCCCCCCCCGCCCCCGCCCCCGCCCCCCCTCGTCGCCGCCCCCC